>NC_091821.1:180375335-180640335 GCF_038994185.2 Dermacentor albipictus | reverse complement strand
GCATCTCTTTTTTGTTCCCTCTTCTCCTGCGCTTTCTTATATTTAAGCCTTTCTTTCCGTCGCGCGGACTCGTCCTGTCCTTTTCGTAGACTTGGCGCTCACTGGCGGCGCCTTCCCGGACAGCGCCGCCGATTCCGCGCGGAAATGCCGCGTTTTTAGAGAGGCGTCCTCCACGCAGTCGGCGCGCTCGAACCCTATCGCGCGCCCCACCGAGACACGTACGCGTCTGCTGCGGCGCGCAGTCACCTTGGCGGACGCGCCGAATGTCGAGACGTGACGGTGGGCCGCAGTCTCAAGTGGGGAGAAAAGAAAGTCAACGACGATAACGGTAATAAAAAAAAAGCACCGCAGACGAATGATGATCGCGAACCCTGAAACGTGCTCGCCCACCGCCGAAGCCTCTGTCGTCTCCACGGACGTACTCGAGGAAATTTGCTCGGTTCGTGGTGAGCGACGCCGCGCTCCGAATCTGACACGTGACTGGTGTGACCCTTCGGGCATCGCATTCACGCAGCCGAAACTCGTGTTCGCTGTGCTGCAGTCGCTCGCACTGTCGCGGCGCTGCACCAGAACGCCGACGCGGTGGGCTCACGTACGTTCCGCTCGGGTTCTCTCTCGGGTTCCGGGAAAGAAACCCCGAGAATTCGATTACTTTTGCGCCAACATCGGGATAGAGAGCAGAGTGAACTTATTCACGGCGAGCACCGTGATTATTATCAATCAATCAATCAATCAATCAATCAATCAATCAATCAATCAATCAATCAATCAATCAATCAATCAACCAATCAATCAATCAATCAATCAATCAATCAATCAATCAATCAATCAATCAATGATTTTATTAAAGTGCCCAGGAACAACCTCGAAGGTCTCGGTGCAGGCGCACGTACTCGGCCGAACGATGCACAGGTAAAACAGTGCACTCCCACACATACACACATACACACGCGCGCACGCACACAAAAAATAAATAATAATTTCGCGAATACAGTTTTTAACAGAGCATAAAATGTGTACTCAAAGAGAATACAAAGCAAAAGTGGAGAAACAGAAGAAAGGATTACAGAATGACCGAACACGCAACAAATATAAGTGTTTTTCTTCACTTATTGCAATTGCTCTGTAACTCGATCCTTTCAAGAAAATATTAAAATTAGGTATGCGGATATCCAGACACCCAGAATGGACGTTGTATGTCACCTGCACTCTAGACGAGGGTCACGAGAAATCTTAAGGCTGAAAGACGCGCTGTTTCCTTGTGCCTTTCCGCGGAATGTAAAAGCGCTCATTATAGAAGGCAAGTGCGAGCAGCAGACTTTTTCACGTATTAATTTATGAAGAAGAATAACACCCGATTTGTTGCGTCTGCAGGTGAGGGTAGATAACGCGAGTGCCTGTGTTAGCTCGATGGAGGCGGAAGGCTTTGGACAGAATCGATGTTTAAATATAGATGTGAACTTTTGTTGCACTCTTTCGAGAAGTTCACAATTTGACCTACAAGCGCCTCCCCAAACGACCGAGGCATACTCAAGAGCTGGAAGGCATGCGCTCTTATATTGAAGTTACATATGGTCCAGGTTGTTTGAGGTCTCTCGTCACCCGATATTGTGGTGAGCGTTCGAAGTGCACGCTGCCTCGTCAGTTGAGCGTGGGGCGAGAAATTCGAAGAGCTATCGAAGTACACTCCATGGTCCTTTGTTCCGTGAACTCTTGGCAGGAGAACGTCCTTAGCCCTGTAGGGAAATAAGGTCCTGTTAGTCTTCCGCGTGAAGCTTACAATTTTGGTTTTTGATGCGTTTATGACCAGCTTACTTCCGATGCACCATGCCGCAAAATTCAGTGTCCTTCTGAAGAGTGGCGCAAACAATAACATTTTTTTACCGCTTTGAGAAGTTTCGCACCATCAGCATATAACAAAACTGAAGAGTTTTGAATGACTGGCGAAACGTCGTTAGTAAAGAGCGAGAAAAGAAGAGGGTCCAGGACGGACCCTTGAGGAACTCCACTTGTAACCGTATAAAGTTGTGACGAATAATAATAATAATAATAATAATAATAATAATAATAATAATAATAATAATAATAATAATAATAATAATAATAATAATAATAATAATAATAATTAGTAGTAGTACTGGTAGTAGTAGTAGTGATAGTAGTAATATGTACGTATGAGTAACACACATCAAGTGGAGAAACAAGAGAACTTTTGGCCAACACTACTGTCAATGAAAGGGGTGCCAGCTAGCTTGCTGCCAAAAAGGCCAACTTGCTTTTGTTCGTCTCCATTTTATTAATCGGTAAAAAAGAAAAAAAAACAAATGAAAGGAAAACTGACGTGACCGACGACTTCGCTTTGGCAACACACACACACACACACACACACACACACACACACACACACACACACACACACGCACACACGCACACACGCACACACGCGCACACACGCACACACGCACACACGCGCACACGCGCACACACACACACACGCACACACGCACACACGCACACACACACACGCACACACACACACACACACACACGCACGCACGCACGCACGCACACACGCACACACGCACACACGCACACACGCGCACACACGCACACACGCACACACACACACACACACACACACACACACACACACGCACACACACACACGCACACACACACGCACACACGCACACACGCGCGCACACACACACACACACACACACACGCACACACACACACACGCACACACACACACACACACGCACGCACGCACGCGCGCACACACACACACAGTGGGAAGCAACTCGTTGTGTTGCCCGCTTATGGACGCGCTGATTGCGTACTCTGAATACGAACTGCTTATTTATCACGCACTCGCAACTGCGACAAAATATCGTGTGGTGTTTACCTTGCATTCGTTTTCCCATTGCAAGACCAGCTGCAATGCACACGCGATGTTTCGCCGGCGGCCATAAACGTATAGTGGTCGCAGCCTCTTCCACACCGTAATTATTCGACGCCCGAAGGCAAGTATACCGTATTCACAATTGTCCCCGCATCACTGGCAATATATGTGTTTGCGCTATTGGAGACATCATTTGTGTGGGGCACACGGTGTACACCACCAACAACATCGCGCAACTCCGGCCGAGTGCGCGACATCCACCGCGTATTGTAACACACGAAACACCGTCGCCCGGTCTGGCCGGTGTCAGCGCCTTGCGTGATTGGTTTCCACATTCCGCCGCGCCGAAGTTTCGGAGGAAGGGCTGTTGGGAGAGGACTGCGTCGGCCCTAAGATTGCGCCGATTCGAGAAACCTGTCGTTGAGGGCGAAGGGGTTGGAGTGCGCATCGCTCTTCGGCAACTCGCTCCCCAGCCACGCATCGCCGGCCACTGTTTGACGATATTACGCGCGGTTCCGGTCGCACAAAATGCGCCGAATACGGGGCTGGCGCGTCCGCAGACGCCATTTTGCAGTCTTCGTCTCGTCTTGAGAAACAGGCCGGACAATTGTTCGACGGCCACAAATACCGAGCTCGACTTTCGATATACTGCGTTACGCACGCGCTTAGAAAATTCTCAGTGAATACATCCGAGTCCTGTGCTCGCGTGTCATGGTCTTGCGAGAAGTAAACTAAGGGTCGCTTACTCTGGGGGATTTGATTCACCCGCGCGTATAGGCGATGCCTCACCGAAGTAGCACGCTTCTCTTCACTGTAATGAAAACAACGCTAAAAGGACATTGCCAAGCACCGCTTTTTTTCTTCGACATCCGTTTCCTGCTGCAAATGAAAGCGCGTTCCATCGGGCTCAGCGCAGAATGCGCGAAGCCCGCGATATCTGGCATCACCACGCGGCCATGATTGCACTCTTTTTTTTTTTTTTAGCCGATGCGTCCGTCTAAGTGTTCTGCTCTCCTTCCCAAGAAAACTATGCCGTTGGTGGCTCCCATCTCCAATGATACAATTGTGTGCGTCCTGCTCCGACCTCAAGTCTGTTCTTAGAAATACTCCGAAAGACCGATGCGAAGGAACAAGTGGAAAACGACATAGTGGATTCACTTTGAAGCATGGCTCGTTTTTAGCCATAGTTGGCCAGAGCTTCTTTTCGAATTTTGTGTTCGAATCCCGTGCACAAAGCAGTTCGCATCCTAGAGGCTCCGAAAAAATAAATACAGCAGGCACTGGCAAATGGTAATAGCGAACACATACATCACTAGCGAAGCCGCCCCCGCTCAACGAGAAATATAAACTAAAGAAGTGCGAATTTGTTTCGTGGCCCCGTAATCACAAAATTGAACCGTACGTTTATCAACACGCGGAAAGTGACATGAGAAGTTGAACGATTGGGAAAAAATTGAGGAGGCGCTACAAACGAAGGAAGAGTGAGACATGAAATTGGCAGTAACATGATACGTACGGCAGCCAGTGATAAACAGGGCAATGTGATTAGCCATTTACACGACGCAGTGAGAACAGCAGAGAAATTCTATATTAAAATGTACATTACTCAAAACAGTGACGTGGCCGTATTTAGACGCAGTTGAAGGGAATATATGGAAAGTTCATGTGCAAATAGAAATGAAACCAGAAAGGATTTGCATGGTGCATCCAGGGGTGAAGCGGCAGTAGCTCAAAACCGGGCTTCATCACACAAGGCGCACAAAGATGAGCATGATACACATGTTTGAACACAAGCGCACATAAATACAAATAAAGTTCATATAAATAGAAGTTGGTTGCGTCTACATATACTGTACCCAGTGCGTCACCCAGTACACGTTTATTATTCATGTTTCCTCAAATAAATGTCCAAGTGCGTCCTATATGCTTTATAATTTCAAGTCTCTATCTTCCTGCCAACATCTGCGTTGTGCGGAACCCCATACATGCATGGCCTACCTAGCTTACGAAAAAACGTTCGATTGTGTAGAGACACCAGCAGTCATGCCCGCATTGTGGACTTGAGGCGCGGAGAAAGGGTACGTCAGCGCCTAATGAGCATAAATGCAGAGATTGCACAGATACCACATGCGTTTACACACACACACACACACACACACACACACACACACACACACACACACACACACACACACACACACACACACACACACACACACACACACACACACACACACACACACACACACACACACACACACACGCGCGCGCGCGCGCGCGCGCGCACGCACACGCACACGCGCACGCACACACGCGCACGCACACACACACACACACACACACACACACACACACACGCACGCGCGCGCGCACGCACGCACACACACACACACACACACACGCACACGCACGCACACGCACGCACACGCACGCACGCACGCACGCACGCACACACACACGCACACACGCACACACGCACACACACACGATCAGTGATACGTGATCAAATTTTGTGTAAAGCTTGGTAAAACGGGCAAACAGACTCACGACATGATTAAGGAGGCCTACGGGGATGTTGCCATGGGTAGATCAGGTGTTTTGGAGTGGCACAAGCTGTTCGGAGAAGGTAGGGAAAGAGTGGAAGACGACGACAGCTCCGGGCGCCCTTCGACCAGCAAGACCAACGAAAATATGTCGCAAGTGAAAAATTTACTGAACAGTGATCGTTGGATGAGTATGATAATGATTGCTGATGACTTGAGCATTCCTCAAACCCAAGTTTTTGAGATCGTGACAGAAAACTTAGCCACGAGGAAAGTGTGCGCGAAGTTCGTGCCGCGAGGGTTGTCAGAGGAGCAAACGGCCAACCGGAAAGCGATCTGTCAGGATCTTCTTCATCATGCGAATGAGGACCCCGACTTTATGGACAATGTAGTGACCGCTGACGAGACGTGGGTGTTTGATTACAACCCGGAGAGCAAGCGGCAGAGCTCAGAATGGCACACCCCTTCTTCGCCACGTCCCAAGAAAGCATGATTGAACAAATCCAAGCAAAAGTCCATGCTCATTTCCTTTTTTTGATCGACATGGAGTCATCCACAAGGAGTTTGTACCACGCGGACGAACAGTTAATGCAGTTTCTTACGTGTAAGTCCTCAAAAGACTGCGAAAACACGTTGTTCGTGTCCGCCCAGCCATCGCCAACAATTGGTGGCTGCACCATGACAACGCGTCGAACCACACAGCGTTCCGCGTAATGGAGTATCTTGCCCAGCACAAGGTGGCAACGCTGCCTCAGCCCTCCTGCAGCCCCGTCTTGGCCCCGCCGAACTTTTTCCTCTTACCGAGAACAAATTTAAGCTCAAGGGGAAGCATCACAGATAGGAATAGGCGGTTCGACAGGTCGTGACGAGGGCAGTTAAACAGCATTCCGGTCCAGGCGTTCCTGGAGGCGTACGAAAACTGAAAAACTCGTCGGCAGCAGTGTGAAGATGCGGAAGGGTGCTACTTTGAAAAATTCTTATCGTTTGTACTATTCTCATGAATAAGTTAAAAAAAATGAGTCCTGCTACTTTCAGAACAGACCCTGTAGTTTTACGGTATCGCAATCCAAGTCTGCAAGAAGTATTCAAAATGCCATACTGGGTAGGATTACAGGCAAGAATTAGAGGGAGATATCTCAGGAACCCACAGTTTTCAAATCGCTTTGTCCTGGTCAGCAGCGTAATGAGGACCTGAACCGGCAAAGCCTGAACGGCACGTCTGAATATCATAAGAAGAATCGTCATTTTCAAGTCAACTGCAGGGCGAAGAACTCTCTCCAAGTGAATGACAGTTACCACTGTCTTTTATGGGTGTTGTTATCTATACAATATGGAACGCCCTTTTAGGAAGGTCGTATAAAGAGGTTTGTTATGACTGGTATATTTCTCAATAAGCTGAACATGATGACATGAATATAGTACGTGTTGCTGAATATTCTCTTCCAAAGCCAGCCAGTTCCCCGAGTTGGTGGCAGTCAGGCGTTCTTCCGATTCAATTTTAACTTAGTGAATGATTTTCGTATAATGCCGACAGTGCGCTAGTGAGTTCGTAATTTTTCAATTCTTCTCAAGATGTCTCCAGACGATAGAATAACAGTAAATTCGATAAAATACGGAAGTGATATGTCACTCCTCGGAAATCTTGTGGCTTTACACGCAGCACCTATTGACCTGAAAGTTTACCAGAGATATCAAATAATGCTAATATAATATTTATCAACGGTACTATTGCGCACAAAACAAGTTATTTTCAATTGCTCGGTGAAGGAACAGGCGTTCGAGGTTGGTCGTATTCCTCTTGCAGCAGCTGAAGGAGTGGGTTTATTTAGGTCCAGTAATTACAGGGGGCATGGATGCATGAGAAAGAAATCTGCAGAAGCTTAGAAGTGGGTTTCAGCATACTTGGCAGGTACTAAAGGAAAGTTCATAAAGAAGTGCACGATTATTGTATTCTGTCATTACTCACTATTAGTATTGAAACTTGGAGGATCGCAAAGAAACTTTAAAGGAAGCTAAGGAGCGATGAAATCGATGGAACGGAAAACGACAAGAATAACGTTAACATAGTGGAATAAGTACATCGATGTTGCAGTGACAGGGGCCAGTACGACGCTACATTTTTAAGGAAAAAATTATATGGCAAGATGCGGTTCGAAAAATTGCTTTTATCCTTTAAAGCGTTCATTTTTTAGATTTTGCTTGCACAATTACGCTTGGGGATACCATTTTCATGTGCGAAAAATCAAGGCGCATCCTTATCTAGAAGGCTGCGAAAAATGATTCTAGTCGAGGCACAATAGCTGCAGTGGCGTCATTTTTTTTCTTTTTACTATTCATGCCCGCCTGGCGAAGGTCACAAACCACAAGTTATCCCACACGGGTGAGTTTTTCTGGTGTAAGAATGAGCGAGCACTAGTCCTGACTGAGCTGGCACCAGCTCATTCTCAAATTTTCATTAGTGCTCAGCCGAATTCACGCACTGTTGTAAAGGTGGCCACTTCTATATCCATATTGTGGTCCACCAAAGGCCACGAAGGATTCGAAGAGGTTCTGCAAGAGCTGGTCGTGCTTCCAACTCGGGAGTCGATTCGCTCTGAGTAGCCAGACTAACCAGAGGATAGAGACGGCTGAACCCAAACCTCGTCGTCGCAGTACAGCAAAAAAAAAAAAAAGGACCACCCGGCGGAGGACGCTTGCAAGGGTTAGGAGTGCACCAACTACTGAGAAGTAAAGTTTTGATGAAGTTGTCCACTTCTTGTGCAAAGACTGGTCTGCATTCTGGCCGAATTTCATGCATAAGGAGGTAGCATAGAACATAAAGCAGCAGAAATAACAAATATCGTCACAATATAAGAAATAAAGATATATAGATGCAAACTGTGCAAAATTATACAATATACACAAAAGTTATACATAAATACGTTCTTAGCAATAAACACACATCGGGAAAAACAATTTTATCAGTGTCGACATTATCACAGACAACATGAAAAAATATCTTTACCAGTTACGGTAACAACGTCATATCGAAGCCGGTCCCAAACCGGCATTCGGGTGTGTACACACAACACTAGACGACCGACATGGATTTAGAGTTGAGTTGAGTTGAGAAGTTAGCCGCCATGGTAGCATAGCTAGGCCGGTCTGGCGCTGAACTATCGCGAGTGGATTGAAAGAGAGCAGGTTAGGCAGAGGGACGAACGAGCAGCTGAGCGAGGGGCAGCCAAAGAAGCAGCAGAAAGTCCGCATTTAGCCGACGAGAGGCAGCCGCAAATCTTCCAGCTAAAGCTTCAAGAAGGAGCGCAGGGCGAGATATCGGCCCCAGCCGCGCCCGTAATGTCCCGAAGCCTATCCTGCTTCAATCCCCAGAAATTACTACCGCTGTTCGATGAACGACGCGACGACCTGCACGCCTGTCTGCAGAGGTTTGAGCGCGTAGCCACTCCATGGGCAGGACTGGCCTAGAGATAAATGGGCAGTCGTCATAAGCGTGTGCTTGACTGGTGAGGCATCAACTATGATTGGGCGTATGACTGTTGGCGACTCCCTAGAATATACGAGGAGGTTCTGCGGTAAAAGCGCCGTTCACAGACTCGTTAGAAGTTACGGAGCAGAACTAGCCCAGGAACTAGCCAGGGCCGAAGGGTTAAGTAAAACGAATTATCAAAAGTGTTTATCTTTAAAATATATATATATATATATATATATATATATATATATATATATATATATATATATATATATATATATATATATATATATATATATATATATATATATATATATATAGACCAAGCAACACGTGTACCCATCGGTTCTAAAGGTATTCGTGGGAATTAATGACAGTCTGAGTATGATAGATACGATGAAGAAATTTGAGCCGCACTTTCTGCCTTAGTGTTAAGAGCTCCCATCGCAATGTCCCTTTTATCTCAGAAGTACTCGAGAATGAATTGTCGTTATTACGCACAGATAAGGATGATTGATTTCGAACTTCTTCCAGTCTATTGATGAGGTATTGCATATGAGCGTCCCAGATTACACAAGCATAATCTAGTAAAGATTTTTCGTAAAAGAAAGTAAAGTTAGCTTTACAGATTTTGAAGCTTGCTTAAGTTTCCCCCGAATAAAAATGTAGTATTTCAGTCACAGTATTTCAAGCTACAGAACAGGTATTCGGCTTTAACTCAGGAAGAGGACCTTAGTGTTGAAGCAATGAACGACAATCTTGTGGACATCATTAAGGAGTGTGCAGTGGAAGTCGGTGGTAACTCCGTTAGGCAGGATACCAGTAAACTATCGCAGGAAACGAAAGATCTCATCAAGAAACGCCAATGTATGAAAGCCTCTAACCCTACAGCTAGAATAGAACTGGCAGAACTTTCGAAGTTAATCAACAAGCGTAAGACAGCTGACATAAGGAAGTATAATATGGATAGAATTGAACATGCTCTCAGGAACGGAGGAAGCCTAAAAACAGTGAAGAAGAAACTAGGAATTGGCAAGAATCAGATGTATGCGTTAAGAGACAAAGCCAGCAATATCATTACTAATATGGATGAGATAGTTCAAGTAGCTGAGGAGTTCTATAGAGATTTGTACAGTACCAGTGCCACCCACGACTATAATGGAAGAGAAAATAGTCTAGAGGAATTCGAAATCCCACAGGTAACGCCGGAAGAAGTAAAGAAAGCCTTGGGAGATATGCAAAGGGGGAAGGCAGCTGGGGAGGATCAGGTAACAGCAGATTTGTTGAAGGATGGTGGACAGATTGTTCTAGAGAAACTGGCCACCCTGTATACGCAATGCCTCATAACGTCGAGCGTACCGGAATCTTGTAAAAACGCTAACATAATCCTAATCCATAAGAAAGGGGACGCCAAAGACTTGAAAAATTATAGACCAATCAGCTTACTGTCCGTTGCCTACAAACTATTTATTAAGGTAATCGCAAATAGAATCAGGAACACCTTAGACTTCTGTCAAGCAAAGGACCAGGCAGGATTCCGTAAAGGCTACTCAACAATAGATCATATTCACACTATCAATCAGGTGATAGAGAAATGTGCGGAATATAACCAACCCTTATATATAGCTTTCATTGATTACGAGAAAGCATTTGATTCTGTCGAAACCTCAGCAGTCATGGAGGCATTACGGAATCAGGGTGTAGACGAGCCATATGTAAAAGTACTGGAAGATATCTATAGCGGCTCCACAGCCACTATAGTCCTCCATAAAGAAAGCAACAAAATCCCTATAAAGAAAGGCGTCAGGCAGGGAGATACGATCTCTCCAATGCTATTCACAGCGTGTTTACAGGAGGTATTCAGAGACCTGGATTGGGAAGAAATGGGGATAAAAGTTAATGGAGAATACCTTAGTAACTTGCGATTCGCGGATGATATTGCCTTGCTTAGTAACTCAGGGGACCAACTGCAATGCATGCTCACTGACCTGGAGAGGCAAAGCAGAAGAGTGGGTCTAAAAATTAATCTGCAGAAAACTAAAGTAATGTTTAACAGTCTCGGAAGAGAACAGCAGTTTACAATAGGCAGCGAGGCACTGGAAGTCGTAAAGGAATATATCTACTTAGGGCAGGTAGTGACTGCGGATCCGGATCATGAGACAGAAATAATCAGAAGAATAAGAATGGGCTGGGGTGCGTTTGGCAGGCATTCTGAGACCATGAACAGCAGGCTGCCATTATCGCTCAAGAGAAAAGTGTATAATAGGTGTGTCTTACCAGTACTCACCTACGGGGCAGAAACCTGGAGGCTTACGAAAAGGGAAAGGGAAATTGAGGACGACGCAACGAGCTATGGAAAGAAGAATGGTAGGTGTAACGTTAAGGGATAAGAAAAGAGCAGATTGGGTGAGGGAACAAACGCGAGTTAATGACATCTTAGTTGAAATCAAGAAAAAGAAATGGGCATGGGCAGGACATGTAATGAGGAGGGAAGATAACCGATGGTCATTAAGGGTTACGGACTGGATTCCAAGGGAAGGGAAGCGTAGCAGGGGACGGCAGAAAGTTAGGTGGGCGGATGAGATTAAGAAGTTTGCAGGGACGACATGGCCACAATTAGTACATGACCGGGGTTGTTGGAGAAATATGGGAGAGGCCTTTGCCCTGCAGTGGGCGTAACCAGGCTGATGACGATGATGATGATTTCAGTCACCCTTCTCACTGCAACATCAATATGCTTATTCCACTTAAAGATATCAGAACAGTAGACAACGAGATACGAGATAATAGTAACTTTTAGCCCAGTTTCTATTATATTGCTGATTGTTTCTATTCAGCGCCAATTCGTCACTGTAGTGTCTGTGCCCACGGTTCCGCTCAAGCTGCACCTTAACGAGCAAGGGAAGGTGTCCATAGGACGCACGGCAATCCTGTCCACGATACAAAACGGGACGTCACTACGATGACATACGAAAAAAGAAATGGCGAATAAAATTCCGTATTGCCATTGATATAAAAATCTCGTGGACTGTTAGTACAAGTGTTACGCTGTGAAGTAAAATACAGCTCATGAAAGGGACGAATAATTGTCGCATGAGTTCTCTTGTAGTGAGTCGTGCTAAAGGAAAGCGTATGAAAACTCTTCTGTGCGGATATACAGCTTTTGAGTGGACAGCACCTGCCGGGTTGGTTTAGGTCACTCGATTCCATTGCACTACAAAGATTAATGCCGCCATGAAGCAACGTGGAATAGGTCAGCAGGGTTACTTAAGAAAGCGCCCTGCAATGCAATGCATAGAATTCGAAATGACGCCAGTCATTCATTGGTCCAAACGTACCGTTTGGTGTAAAAGGAAATATACCCAATAGAGTGAGGTGATATGATATCACCGATATGAGGTGATACCCAATAGGGTATCACCTCATATCGGGGAACTTATGCGCGTTTGCCATAGACATATAGTATCCATCTATTTTCAAATCTTGTTTATTTAGCAATGTACTGAAAATGCTTCTATATGGTTATTTAAGCATGTACAGATAAGTCCTACGAATTTAGTGAGCTTTCAGACGTTAAGTGGATCGAGGGAACGCACGCACGCACGTTATTCGTCGGCTTAAACAGGGGGTAAGTTGTATTTTCGTTCACTTTCATTTCTGTTTGCCTTATAATTTCTACGCTTGAATTAGACCAACAAAAATTTCCTTACGCTGTCCTCTCCTTCATTGTCTGTGGTCATCATATGACTGCGGAACGAGCCCTTCAGGTCCCCTTTTTCTCATTCATTCACGTATATAAATAATGATAGTGACACGTATAATCGGAGGCACGTTCTTTTCGCTCTAAGTATTAGCGCATTCCACGGAATTAGTCACACATTTGCTTTCGTTGCGTACATATAACGCTGCTAAAGGCGCCACTACATTTTTGTTTTACAAATGCAAAGCCTGCAACAGTCCACAGGAAAAGCATGCAGACGACGGAAGAAAAGTCAAAGCGGACGACACCCATCATTGTCTTAGGATTGGCTGAAAATGCTTATTCTAAAACCCAGACCAAGATAAGTCCTTGGTAAAATGACGTCACTCCCGTCTTTCAGCTGCTTCGCGTGATGTTCATTCCATCTTTTCCTCATCTCACCTAAGAAAGCCTTCATAGGCATTTGTGAATACGTCGCAAGAATTTTCTTCCATATGGTGATCGTCTTACGGTGCTCCGTGCCTGCTGCGCAGAAGTTCAGTGAATATGACGGCGCGGAAAAGTTAACGACGGCGATGTTGGCCTGGAATTATGGCGTTGCAAACGCTTTCAGGTGTACTTTCACAATGCGAAGTGTGCATGACACTGATCAGTCATCAAAACGCATCATGTCAGCAAGATGGAAGCATTTGTGTCGCTGGAATTATGCTGTCTCAGCGTGTTCTGTACGGGTAGTGCACAGTTCGATCGCTTATTTTTTGGTATGAAGCTGCGACATTTGTCCACATTTAATGGTGTAAGTGCATATCGTATCGCTCATACTGAAAGACTGAACGAACTTCCCACCAAGGCTGTGGTGCTTTTAGCGTTTGGCAGACAAGTGAAGGATTGTTTCATTTATGCGGGAGTGCCATGTTTACGTTCAGCCACAACGCATGTATCGGCAAGTTATCATCACTTCTACTCTGCTTCAGTGATAGCTTCGGCTTTGCATGCTTTATCACATACAAAATCCTTCTATGATCTTCACGCTGTGTTACTTTTGGATCCAAGTTTCACTTCGCACTGCGATGCCGCATTCGAGTGATTACAGAACGGCGTATACTGTCCATTGGCTTGCCGGCGTGACGCGAGATAGATAATCGTGCATAGTTTTCCATGCACTGTTTCCGTGCCAAAATTTTCACGATTGCTTCTCTAGGTGCGAAACGAAACGCGTTTTAGCGAAGCACATCTAGGGTTTATACCTCGAGTAGCTGGTGCATGTTAGCCATTATGGCGTTCGTATTTCTTCCCTGCTAGTTAAACCAAATTTCTTATGACAGGTGACAACCCGCCGTGGTTGCTCAGTGGCTGTGGTGTTGGGCTGTTCAGCACGAGGTCGCAGGATCGAATCCCGGCCACGGCGGCCGCATTTCGATGGGGGCGAAAACACCCGTGTACTTAGAGTTAGATGCTCGTTAAAGAACCCCAGGTGGTCGAAATTTACGGAATCCTCCTCTACGGCATGCCTCATAATCAGGAAGTGGTTTTGGCACGTAAAACACCATAATTTAATTTTTTTTTTTATGACAGGGCAAGCCGTGTCTCCGACTATTTCAACCTTGAGGCAGTAGATCCGAAAATAGAATTCGCTCCTTTCGTCACCGCTTGTTTATCTAAAAGAAAATAGTGATCTTTACCTTGAGTTGCGAGGCATGAAAACAAATTATACTCGCCAACTTCACCATTCCGCAGTAAAGGCAATGCATGTGGTCTTGAATATAGCGTGCACAAGGCGTCTGAATTTGGCTTCGTGTAATCTTTGCGACACGAAGCAACTGGAATGCACGTAGATTTTTTTTTAGATGTAGAAACATGGAAGTTGCGTACCTATTGTCGATACCAAAGCCTTTTCAGACGCGGCTTGCAGTTATGTGTCCTCGTTGTGTACTATCTATTGGCAGTTTTCCCTTTTGTTTCCTTTTGCTGCGCTAGCATAAAAATAAACACGCTTATTCACTTTTTAATATGGGCACTACCATTGCTTTGGCGGTACGGTGAACGGGCGAGCACGGTCGCGTTTGTCGAGAATGTAGCAGACGCCCGGAAACGAAAGTTGCCAAAGTTAGGTATGCAGTGATTTGTCGTAAGAGCATATATCCTCAACTACAGACGCATGATGCAAAATCACGATATCAGGTAACCGCGACCGCGCTTCTTTCATTCCTTGTCGTTCCATCCGAGCTTTGCTTCCTTCTCGCTCTCATACGATGTCGTAAGTTAACTGCGCTGCCACTTCGGGGGCACCCTTATCTTAGCGTAGGAACTTTTTCGCTAAGAAAATGCGCAAGAACGGCGCAGCTTAGTGACACACTGCACAAAATGTTGAACAATGTGGGAACACGGGTGCTATTCTTGTGCCGCATTGTACCGCGCGTGAGCGTACGCTACTGGTCTTTATTTAAGCTCACAGTTTGTTAATAAAAATTCAATGGTAAGTGTAGCGACGGTCTGTCTCCTTCTATTATCTCTTTACGCTTCAGTTAACTATAGTCAACACATACCAACTCGCCAAATGTTCCGTTTTGTTGAAGTACATGGAGGAAAAAAATTTGTTTCTATACTTTCATCACAACTGATGCTCCTAAGCAACCTACCAAGTGATTTGACATTACAGAAGTGGCATACGGAAGATGATTTCACTCACCATCGCTTGCATTCACTCAATCCTTTTATGCGACTAGGCCTTTTCCTGGTCTTCCCCGAAGTGAAGAAACACTGTTTTGTCGCTTGCGCCTGGGCGTTGCATTCATCAATCCATACTCATTCTGGCCAATAATGACCAACAGAGCCGAATAATATGTTTGTAGTGGTGAGGAACCTATAGAACACCTTCTGCCCTATACTGGCCGTTATTCTAAAATGAAAGACTTGCCCTCCGCACAGCCATAGTCTCCTATATATGGAACCGCTCTGATACCCCTCACTCACGGGTGAACAAAAGTCCCTTTCCGTTACGCTGAAGGACACATAAGAAAAAAAGAAAGACCCTGAGGAATTTCGCCGTTGGCACACTCTGCGGCGCTGTCTCCTTTATGTTTCTAGTAAGCGACGCAGCAAAACACATCACACTGCTTCTTTAAACTGAAACTGACAAAGCGTTAAAAAATAGTTCATCTCGTTAATTCAAAGTGACAAGAAAAAATGATGAACTAATAATAGTCTTGTCACCGCACAGCTTTAAGGTGAGCGCCGCTTACGGCCCACTACGTTCACATTCCACTTGGCCCGACATTGCCGTGAACTGCCATTAATGGCACTTACCTGTAGGCCCGTCCCTCAGACGCCAGTGGCATGCACTCAGCTTGGTTACCTTAAAGGCTCAGTCGGCTCGGAGGCGAGGACAGCGTTTGGCCCAGCTGTACCGGTTCTGCCTTCCGGTACCGGAATGAGCCTTGTGCAAACGCGCACTAGCGTCCCCGCTGTGCAGCTTTGCGCAAGTGGCTAGGATACACTTGTCTGAATGGACAACAAGCGTCAAGCCGCAGACACATACGGTGACTTCCAAGCCCTGCCAAAAGTATAAGACCAAGCGAATCACGCTGTCTAGTGTATACGCCACACGTGGACGAAGCCATGGAGTGATTAAGCTCCCAAATGCCAACATGACCCGACGGTGGAGACCATATATTGTGGCAGGTGATACGACGGTTTGAGACTGTTACTGCAACAAATGTTCACTGTTGCACAAATTACGTCACTGGTAACTATAACATCACCTTTGCAAGCACTATAATTATTCATAAGGCACCCATGTGTTTTGTCAGGTTTTCTGTTGTTGAAGAGCTTCTAGATATATAAAGAAATTCGAATATCGCACTTTCCTCAAGGGGCCTTTACCAAAAAAGGAGACACTCCTTTTTCGTACGTCACTCCGCGTGAACGCCTTTCTGCTATAGTTGTTTCGGCAGCAATTACCGGCCTTAATCACCAGGCTAAACCCGCCTGACGCTACAACCCGCCACCACGACTACCCCATCCAAAGGCCTTTGGAGTGCTCATGTGTCGATGATCAGGGATATAGACCAGGTAATCGAAATACCTTTCTCGTTTGACAAGATCTAGGACCACGATCTGGCATATCACAGCAGCAGGAGGCCATAAAAGCACTGCTGCGATTCTAGCTCTGTGAATTTTTACTGCGTCGGCTACCTCAGTGCGCATTAACTTTTGATTTTGCATGCTTGCATCAACTTTGACCTTGCACCACGGAGTTCATAGCTCAGGTTGCAGCTGCCAGGCGCGTCGTCGTCGCCTGGTGTGTCTTTTCTATGGTGTTGGTAAGCACAAAGCGCGCTGAGCGGCTTGCTGGAATATATGCACATATGCATTATACGTACATACGAAAGAAATGTGCTAAGAGAGGGCACTTTCAAAGTCGTCCGTGCTGACCTCGGTCGAGACCAGTGTCCTATGACTGCCGTGTCCTACTGTAGACTGTTCCGATAGTGGAGGGTTGTCCACCTTGTCGCACGCGACGGGAAGCACTCGATACGATTTGCGCACCGTACAAAGCGAAGGCGGCCACAAAAAGCGTCGGCAATCGTCTCGCCATGCTCGCAGACATAATAAAACGCGCTGTCGGCCACACCAATAAGAAGTAAGTAGGCCTTTGTGAATGCCACGCCGAAGCGCCGGCGCTCACCCTCGCAAATTTATCGTCACGCAGCCGACGAAGGGCGCAACATCGTTTATTAATGGCTACTATGTCACTGCGCACGGTAATTGGAAAGTGCAGAGTCGACGCTGCCGCCGGATCTACCCACGACGGCGTCAGTTGTGTTGACATCCTTTTTTCCAGAGCGGATACAGAGGTTATTGCTGGCGCTGGCGCATATGTTGGTTCTTTACATTTAATGTAATCGAGAGTACGACGGAAGCTCGTCTGGTCGAAATGAAACATGACAAAGCAAGACGTACACCGACCAAGTAAAACATCTTTAAAAACAAGGCGTTTCGCCTTTCATACGGAAGCCGGAACGTCTCGTTTTCAAAAAGGTTTTACTTGGTCGGTGTACGTCTTTCTTTGCCACGTGCTTTAATTTGTCCTCCGCACCACGCGTGTGGTGGGTGCGGGTTCGGATCCCATACCGGCAGCAAGTTGTTTTTTCGTTTACTTTCATTGTAACTGTACCTTAACGTTTCTACACTTGAATTAAAAACAACAAATAGTTTTCCCTGCGCTTTTCTAGGCTTCATTAACTGTTTGCTTCATATGTCTGCATGCTAGTGTATCGTTATTTTGTGCCACCAAATATGAACGCACGTCAGCTCGCCCAGTATTTTATCTTGCTGCAGGAGAGCCGCGGTTGTTGTGCAGACGTTTCTGAGCAACGCACGAGGCAGATTAGTTTCGCGCAACTATTTTTAATCATTAAGTATGAATCCCTCGCTTTTAGGCAGCCTGCGAATTTTGGCGAAGGTTTGGCTGCTGATTCCTTAGAGTACCGCGATGTTGAAGGCAGCCCGTGAGGAGTGGGCGAACAAGGGAATACTAATCCCGCTGCCAGCGTTTCGACAACCCCCGTCTCGACGCCGCCTCCGGGCTCAGGATTTCGCGTTTCGCGTGCTGTGAATAAATTTGTCTCCATCTTCGTGCAACCCCTCGTCTCGTTTGGATGAGGGCAACCGCTTATTCAAAAAAAAAAAAATGCGCTGTAGCATACTAGTGAGGAATGTTGATGTTAACATTCACAACGCGCTCAGTTCATCATACCTATAACCTGGCACGCCAAATTACAACATGTCGAATTGCAGTGCAGTAGCTGCAAGCGTAGGACCATCGGACGATAGTCACAAGACGTTTAGCTCGCAGTACGACTAGGAATGCTGGGAACGACATCTGCATGCGCGACATATTTTCGCCTGATGCACCGAAACCTTCAGGTTTCAGCCGTAGCTGTTGGAGTGCATTAAAGGGAGGATAGAGAGGCTCATAAACTTATTCAGGTATGGAAGTACCAGAGAATGTTGTCGTTGCAAGCGGCTTTTATTGCCTTTGGTCCGAACTTTTTTTTTTCTTTGCCTGACACGTGGAGTGGATGGGCTTTGTTTATTCGCAAAAGAATAACTCAGGCCATTTTCGTCGAAAAGCACGAGGGATCGTAATTCCAGCCTCTCGAATGTATACATTGACAACCTTCTTGATATTTTATGCCACCTTCACAATGAGCTGGCCTTCACAATATTACTCACTATCTCTTACCCAATCATAAGCGCAAACATATAAGTTTTTGTAGGAGCGCCACGAGCTAAGCTGGGAGAAAGGGGGTTAACCGAGGGGCCCGATATTTATTAGTCATATCATAAGAAGCCAACAAACACTGACACCAAGGACAACATAGGGACATAGGAAAAGCCTATGTTGTCCTTGGTGTCAGTGTTTGTTGGCTTCTTAGGAGTTAAGCTGGTCGCACGTGACGGAATTTCACGCCTAGAATATTTTGGCCCGACAGAATATAAAATATGGCTCAAGTATGAGGGCAGAACGTGTGATTGTCATGTGCGGATTTTTCTCGTAGTGAAGCAGGGGGGCAACGGCCTGCAGCTTTGACGCGTTGCCAACGCTTGCCATTACCTTCAAGTGATGCTGTTACGTGGCTTATTTGGACTTTCTAAACATACGCATTTCTGTTACTTCAGCGTTAAAATGTTCCCGATGAGGGCGTGGCGGTGATTAAGTTTTTCTTGTTTAATAACTGCTTCTGCCCGCGCCTTGGTTATCATCTCACTGGCCATCACTACGACTGATCGATGCGCAGTCATACCAGGATCGTTACTCACGCCGCGGCGAATCCCGTCTCTGTTTCCATGCGCTTCTCTGCCAGGGACCGCCCCTCAAGGCCTCCTTTAACTCGGACGGGTCCACTTCCCTGCTATATGATATGGTGAAGAAGGAAATAATACACCTGAGCACGGAACACTTTTTACGTAATGCGCACGGGGGAGTCTTGGTGATGGACTTGGCGTTATTGCTTTCAAGAGCGAGTGGGCGCGCTTTGTGTGATCGCTACCGTTACATAATTATCGTCATATAATCATGCACATGCTCTTCCATGCGTTTCAAGAAACGAATACCGTCGTTTTATTGGTGTATATACAAACTTGCACCGAGGCATGTCGCCCAAATTTTAGCGTTGTAAAATGTTTCTCAACTGGCTGAGTAGTTTTGACGCGCCACTAAAAAGCCGAATTTTTATGACTGTAATTGCAGCAGACAAAAAAGTTACATTGTTAACAGCTTTTAGAGAAGTTGCACATTGATTTTTAAAATTGCTGAGAAAATGACGAGAACGTTGCAGAAGCCGTTATGCAGCAGTGTAGCCCACGTCTTTGTTTCAATTATAGGATAGAATGTCATCGCTCGCAATCTTGAGCGATGAAAACAGCGTACTTATATCGTTTTCAAACGTACACAAGTACCCCAGTATATTAGTATACCAGCTAAACTCCTTACGTGCCAGAAATATTAAGCTACAAAGTGGGCGCCGATGACGAGGAGGTAGAAAAATAATATGTGCCCCCTCCCCCTTTCTTTTTCTACAAGAGGAAGCGCATGTATGCAGTATAAGAACGGACAAGAAGTATGCAACTTGAGATGAAAGCTTGCAAAATTATAAGAGATAATGTGAACCACGCGGGTAAGGATAAACACTCATCACGATGGCTTCAATTCAGCTCTTTTCAGCAATTAAACCCTCTTTCGACTACATAGGTGTGGAGACATTTGTCATAGTCTTCCTGTGGAAACGTTGCTTTATAAGTCCTGGTGCTTGTGTGAAAAGATTATTTGATATGTAACCGTGAACCCTGAATGATGTATGACGGAACCACCCAAGAGATAAGGAGTAGCCGGCGCCTTAAATTGCGCGCCAACATCTCCTTATATCATATCAATAAAAAAAAAACCCTCTTCATTCCTTGTATATGGTGACGACTTAAAACTATTTAGGATGTCGACAGTGTTCGCGACTGCATTGGCCTCAAAAAGACATTTATTTCACTCTCAAACTGGTACATAGCCCCCTTACAATACGCTACTCTTAAGTGCTTCCAAAACTATCGAAGTTATACGCGGAAGACGCACAATGTGCAATTTTTGTACCCTCTTCATGACGCTCCTTTGGCAAGGGCCAATGAAATTAAAACCTTGGTGCGTACTAAATTTGACAAAACGCAAAGCTATTTTCCACACCTTTCATATGTGATAAAACGCGCCCTTCACGCTCTAGGCATTGTCTGTCGAATATCGGATGACTTGCGCTTGCCTGCTGTCTTTCTCAAACTGCATACATCTGTGCGCAGAAAGTGCAAATTTAATTCTGGCTTCACTGATCACGTCCAGAATAAATTTATATCTATTTTGAAGCACCGCTTTTGCCCTTCTGAAGTAGACGTGTTAAGTCCGACCTTTCGTTCCCCAAAAGTCTACCAGGCAGCATTCCACGCTTTATGTGCGCTCGTATTGCTAAATTCGCTGTCCTTTTCTTGATCTAAAAAACGCACGCACGCACACGCATGCACACCGTACATATTCTGCCCATATTGACATATTTCTATTGACATATTGTCGTGTGTTCTGTACAAGTGTAGATAATCATGTTGTGTGATTAACTCGCTTTGTCGTTGTTCTTTTTCTTCTGTTGTCCCTGACTCATATTGCTTTGTGTACCGCATTTACCTTTTGCGTGCATTGTGTTTGTGTATAAACTTCTAAGTGCACCAGTACAGAGGCTTCATAATTGTTCCCGGGCATTATAATTAATCATTATCATCATCGTTATCATCATCTTCGTCATCGTCGTAGTAATAATAATAATAATATATGGGGTTTTACGTGCCAAAACCACTTTCTGATTATGAGGCACGCCGTAGTGGGGGGACTCCGGAAATTTTGACTACCTGGGGTTCTTTAACGTGCACCTAAATCTAAGTACACGGGTGTTTTCGCATTTCGCCCCCATCGAATTGCGGCCGCCGTGGCCGGGATTCGATCCCGCGACCTCGTGCTCAGCAGCCTAACACCACAGCCACTGAGAAACCACGGCGGGTTCATCGTCGTAGTCGTCGTTATTGTTGTTAATTAGTTCTCTCTATGTAAAGCCTAATATTCCTCCTATTTTGTTTTATGAGGTCATCTTTCTTCTAGTTGAAATCGTAATAACTTCCCATAGGAAGCACAGAGTAACGTTCTTGGTGATTTTAATGCACCTGGACTTGATTGGAATACATTTAGATCTGCTCATTGCAATCATTACATAGTGAACAAGTCCAGCTTGTTGTTGGACTTTTTGGCCTTTAATTCCTTTCGGCAGTATAATTTTATCGCGAATTGCCGAGTAATGTCTTAGACCTCTGCCTGTGGAACGCTCAAGTTGTAGACGTCTCTCATTCTGACAGTCCCTATGTGCGTCCCCATAAGTTTCATTCGTCACTAAACATAACTGCCTCTGTGCCAGCCCCGAGGCAGAGCTCCTCCAGCGGCATTAGCGAATCCTCTCGCTTTGCTTTAAAGCGTGGTGATTACGTTGGTTCATGATTTCTTGTGCACCATCGAACGTTCACTGGTTACCGACAAAGTCAATGCTCACGACCGAGTAGATAAGTTCACGGAGCTTGTTTTGAGCAGTATGCGCAAACACATTCCCCTGTACAGGCCTATAAACGTTCTGAATGCTCGCATTTTTTCTCATCTGAACTTGCGTAAGTGAACTAAAGCATAAAAATCATGCGCACCGCAAATCTAGAAGTCCTTTGCCTAAAGAGTAGAGAGACGAATTGAGCTTTTTTTGAGGCTCTCTGCAATAGCCCCCGCAAGTGGGATTGCGACCTTGCATATTCCATTCCTGTAAAAGAGCCCATCTGAACAGCCTGCGAACATTTGGAAGTATATCCGCAAGCGCTCTATAGTAAACGCATAGAGTGCTTTCGCCTGCTCGCCTATATAGCAGTGTAGAAGTACAAGAACTTGCCGACTGTTCTGCTGCCCATTTCTCATCGTTATATAAAGCTTCGGGTTTCAACCCTCTATCAGTCAGCAGCACGCGACGATTCCTACATCTATAGTGCCGTGTTGTTAGATGAAAAGCTCCTCAGCGAATGCATTAAGCGTTTGAAGCCGTCCCTGCAGCCCCGATGGCCATTCCCTTAGCGATTATAAAAGTTTGCGACAATATATTTGCCCCATTATTTACATCTATATTTAATAACTGTTTGAATAATTTCACTTTCTACCGCATGTGGAAAAGGGGCTCGTGTCTTTCATGTATTTAAGTCTGGCTGTAGAAACGATTTCTCAAATAATAGCCCGATTTCTCTTCTGTGTGCCACATCTAAGATGTCTGAGCCTACAATTCGCAGCACGTTGTCTTTTAATGTACAGAACTCCTTGATTTCGAATCAGCATAATGTCCTCTCCGGTCGCTCAACTATTACAAATCTTGCAAGCTTCATGACGCAGTTCTCCGCTCCGGTATATTAGAGAAGGCAAGTTGACACCATTTACTGGCGGCCTCAGGAAAGCTTTTGACGTAGTCAGCCATTCACTGCTTCTGGTGCTGACTTCTGGTGCTCTTTTGGTGCTGACTCTTCAGTTGTCAAACTCTTGCACAGGCATCTTCTTGACAGATGATATTATGTTAACGCCGATGGTCAAACATCTTTTATGTATAAGGCAACTAGCGGCGTTTCTAAAGGTTCAGTATTAGGAACGCTCCTTTTTAAAATTTCTGTTAATGACGTTTCTTCCGCTATTCGGAATTCTTCTCGTCTATATGTCGATGCCATCAAGATTCTAAAGGAAATTCACAGTGTTGATGACTGTCGCATCCTAATGCCCGACTTGCTTTCCTTTTCTGAATGGTGCAGATTTAAAGACCTCCCTCACAGAAAAACCATGCCGGTGGTGGACGGACTCATAATCGTAGCACCGTAGAACTCACAATCGTATATTTTCACCGGTTTTTGTAAACAACTTGGCTAACGTTGTTTGGGGCACCTTCTATAATAACGCTTTCCCAGAGAAATGCAATGTTTTGCGCTCCAAGTGTGTCGACTTATGTCCGTTTATTTAGCAACATCCTATGCCAATAGTTGGCGCATTCGAAGCGCCCGTTTCGACGACCTTCCGGCTTTTAAACTACGTCCTGTGTATGACTCGTGCAATACATCGAGCCCAGCTTGCAGCTTGCAGGATGTACACCGCATGTGTGGAAAGACATTGTGTCTGCGTGTTCGACATTTGCGCGATCTCCGTTTCCGGAATATGTGGTACAGTACTTTGGACCACTGTAGCTAAGTTGTTGTTAATGTATACATCCAACGTACCACTTCCGCAGCACCGGCCTCACTAGATCGTGTAGTGCATGGCAATGTTCCATCTTTTGTGATTTGTGAAGACTTAAGAGCACGTAACTCCCTTTCGGAAAGTGATCACTGTGGTCGGCGGCGTATGCTTGTAGATCCCTTTACTAAGCGATGTCAAGCTTCTTCACTTAATTATGATGGCCCAATTGCATTACGTAGCTATAATTGCTCCACTTGACTGCTATGAAGATGTATGAAAGGACCGCATTATGGTAAGTTGACCGTATACACAAGGAATAGGGATCAAGTCATTCGTAACTCTGCGTTCAAGCAAAGCGGGAAACAAAGCGGACTGTCTTTTGCCAAGATATGGCAAATATTTCGGTAGCAGCACCATACCTAAATATGACAATAATGGAGTCTTGGATGTCTATAACGTGTCCAAGTACGCATCTAGTGTGAACCGTTTCATGCCTTAAACATACTCGGTAATTTCAGTGCCCCTTACAATGGTTTTCACACGTGAAGGTGACGGTCGTGCTGGCACCTTAACTAATCGTAACAGCTATGTCTGGTTTGCATGCTTTGCGTTGCTCTACTGTGTGTGATCTGTACTGTGTTCTAACTCTTCTTTTTTCGAAGATGGGAGGTGGCGGGTTCAAACACCATGTAGTGTATATTGTGAAGCGACTACCGGTGAAACCGTGATTGCGTGCAGCTGTACTTGGCGTCTCATCGTGGAGCGCACAATTAGCCGCATAGCGAACTAGCCATGGATGTGATTGATAATTGTGGAGGCTGTTCGACGCGGCGTCACTTTAATTCCTGCTGCAGAGTCGAAACTCGGCGGAACAACGTACGTAGTGTACTGTGTTCTACTTTAGTCTTTAGATTTGTCCTGTTGCTCTTCCTTTCCTCACTCCTCCCCTCCTTCCTATCTTCCATTTCTGTGTTGCTGTCACCTCCCTTCAGAAGAGTAGGCAGGCGTTGTGCCCCTTCCGGTGGCAGTTGCCAGCCTGCTCGTCGCTTCCCCTTCCCTGTTAATTGTGTATATGTGTATATGTGTTCAAAACAAGTAATAATTAGTCGAGAAAAAACGTAAAATTGCTTGGAGTAAAAGTTACGGGATATCCTAATGGGTAACAGCGGCACCACGCTTCATGTTACATACGTCGTACGGTCCATAGCGTCGAAAGAAGAGGGCGTAGGGAGGGGCGCGGTATAGAGGAGGGGGTGGCAACCGCTCCATTCTCTAGACCTAGATGGATGCCACTAAAAATACAGCGCTCGTCTTCGTCGTTCTTTTGGTCCCTGTCTATGTACGCGCTGCAGGTGATGTTTGAAATAATGGAATACCAACTAGCCCGTACCCAAACCCTGCGACATATACTAGGCCAGACATCTCAGCGAAGTGCGAAGGGAAAGTGACCACTCCTCCAACACTCCAGTCCCTGTCTGTTCCTTCGTTCGTTCCTGTCGGTGTTGAGCTGCATCTTTCTTACAGCATAATGAACCAGCAAGCACAGCATCAAGCCATGGACCAGCCCTAATAAATAAGAAAACCCATGCGCATCATAACTTCCATATCCAATTATCCAGTATGACATATGGGAACGTATGTCTTTTTTACAGGGTGCGGCAAACGTTCTCGCGCTCAAATAAAAACACGTATATGTTTGATGCACTGTAACAAAAGCACTTTTATGTCAATGCAGTGAGCAACGTTTTAGATCATCATCATAATCATCATCATCATCAGCCTAGTTACGCCCACTGCAGGGCAAAAGGCCTCTCCCATACTTCTCCAACTACCCCGGTCATGTACTAATTGTGGCCATGTTGTCCCTGCAAACGTCTTAATGTCATCCGCCCACCTAACTTTCTGCCGCCCCCTGCTACGCTTCCCTTCCCTTGGAATCCAGTCCGTAACCCTTAATGACCATCGGTTATCTTCCCTCCTCATTACATGTCCGGCCCATGCCCATTTCTTTTTCTTGATTTCAACTAAGATGTCATTTGCCCGCGTTTGTTGCCTCACCCAATCTGCTCTTATCCTTTAACTTTACACCGATCATTCTTCTTTCCATAGCTCGTTGCGTCGTCCTCAATTTCAGCAGAACCCTTTTCGTAAGCCTGCAGGTTTCTGCTCCATATGTGAGTACTGGTAACACACAGCTGTTATACACTTTCCTTTTGAGGGATAGTGGCAACCTGCTGTTCATGATCTGAGAATGCCTGCCAAACGCACCCCAGCCCATTCTTATTCTTCTGGTTATTTCAGTCTCATGATCCGGATCCGTGGTCACTACCTGCCCTAAGTAGATGTATTCCCTTACCACTTCCAGTGCCTCGCTACCTATCGTAAACTGCTGTTCTCTTCCGAGGCTGTTAAACATTATACTTTAGTTTCCTGCAGGTAAACTTTTAGACCCACCCTTCTGCTTTGCCTCTCCAGGTCAGTGAGCATGCATTGCAATTGGTCCCCTCAGTTACTAAGCAAGGCAATATCATCAGCGAATCGCAAGTTACTAAGGTATTCTCCATTAACCTTTATCTCCAATTCTTCCCAATCCAGGTCTCTGAATACCTCCTGTAAACACGCTGTGAATAGCATTGGAGAGATCGTATCTCCCTGCCTGACGCCTTTCTTTATTGGGATTTTGTTGCTTTCTTTGTGGAGGACTACGGTGGCTGTCGAGCCGCTACAGATATCTTCCAGTATTTTTACATATGGCTCATCTACACCCTGATTCCGCAATGCCTCCATGACTGCTGAGGTTTCGACTGAATCAAACGCTTTCTCGTAATCAATGAAAGCTATATATAAGGGTTGGTTATATTCTGCACATTTTTCTATCACCTGATTGATAGTGTGAACGTTTTAGATACACAGATCCAAATCTACTTTTAGAAAAGTACAGATATGGTGCAAATGCAAGCCTTGAGTCGCTTCGGGGAATGCATCGATGGAGGCACGGATGTAGCCTTCGTCTAACTCATTCCATGCTCTATCTAATGCACAACGAAGAGCAGCCAAATTGCGATGAGGAATAGATCAGACTGTGCTCTTCAACACAGACCAGCCTGAATGGTCAAGCGGGTTTAGATCTGGGCTGCTGGGGGGCCATTCGGAAGCGGAAATAAAATTAAGGTAGTTCCTCATGCACCATTGTTGCACGACCTTCGCCTCGTGAGCCGGATCTGAATTCTTCAGATCCACTGATGGTTTCCGAAGCGTGATTCGGCCCAAGGCGGAGCCTCCTTCTCCAGGACATCTACTATATAATTTGCGCATTTCACATGGGTCCTAGTTCGAAGAAAACCAGCGGCTTTTTTCCATGAGAGAGATTGCTCCAAAAACCATCAATGATTGAGGGTGAGCAATACTTGAGGCAATCCCTTCACTGAAGCAGGCTTCTTTTGAGGCTTCCTGTCAATACTCTATCGTTTGGTGGTTTAAAAACTGCTTGATATTATACATTGGCTCGTCTGTGACGAGAATGCTGCGATGGCGTGCCATTCTGTCGAAGCGTTTGATCAGGTAGTTGCATCTTATGACCCTGGTCTTTCATGTGCTCTGTGAGTCTGGCCTTTCTGAACCTTGTACTTGTGCAGCTTCTTCTTCCCAGTTCTTCGGACGGAACGTTAAGAAATTTCTTCAGTTTAGGCCATTTAGCTTTTTTACAACATATCTCTGGAGAGTGCGGGAGCTTTTGCCGTATACCCCTGTACATAGGACTTGAAAAGGAATGCAGCCAATCATGCGCGTGGCAAAGCGTCTTATCTCGTAAATCGATGACCGTTATACTGATTGAACACAGGAAGAGATCTTGTCGCAGATGTTCGGAATTTATTAGCAAGATTTTTATGTATGTATTTATTTATTTACTTTCTCGCGGACAATGTGCGCGCACGTTTGTATCACATCGTTCGAATCAGTCAGATCGTTATCTTTGGCCGTCTACATCCAGGAAATACGGCTTCAATATCTGCTTGACTTGATGCTGCAAGTATCTTACTCACTTATCAGCAATGTTGTTTGACGATAAATCTCTGTAGAAGCTTAAGTTTTATCGCCCGTGCAATGCAGAGCCTTGAGAATCAGCACGAGCGTTATTAGCCTGCATAAGAAGCGTATCGTACCCATTAGTGGTGCCTCAATCGCGCGCGCTCCAGTGCACGATAACACAGACGTTATCTTGCCATAATTTTCTGTGTTTAGCACGGAAAGTGCCCCAAGAGAACAGAAGAAAAAAAAAATCCGAGGACATCTAAGCACTTTTTTATGAATTGCGAATGCGAAAGCATTAACGTCCAATTTAACGCGGCTGAGCGGTCCTTCGAGTTGCGAACTCCTCGCGGGCAAGCGAGCGCGTTTTCTTATCGAGGCGGGGTTCGAACGCCGGCGAGAGCTTGCGCGGACAGGGAACGCGCGGAGGATTCTGGGAGCGACAGCGAGGGTCGCGCCGATGACCTCTCCCTATGCGCTCAACAGGTGTTCGCTTTCGCCCGCTCTGCTCCGTCGAGGCACGCTCGCGCCGTGGCGTTGCAGCCAATGGGAATTTTCACTGCTACAGACGCCGGACGCCGGCCTTTTCGCTCACTGAGCCCTTTGGCCGCTTTGGCATCCAAAACGCGAAACTACCAAGCGAGGTGGCGAAGTGGCTTGTGTTTGTGTCTTGTGTGCCTCTAGGTGTTTTGAAGTGTAAAATTTACGTAATTTTACTTTTGTGTGATGTAGTAGTCAAAGCCAGCTTTATTTGCGCTGCTGGTGAAAAGATGGAAAAATTACTTAAGCACTTCTCTTTGCACTACGGCAAACGTTATCACCAACCGTAACGTGACCGTATCTTGAACGCTGACAACTTTTGCCAATAAGTTAACTTACGGATAACACAATGCTGAGGCGTGATAACTAGTCCATTAAGCTTGTAAAACGTATCTGACGAGCTTACTTTATTGCATAGATCAGGTCTTGTCGCTGCATTCGAAACTAACAACCCCACCAAAACAACAACAACATATCCCGGCGTTGGCTGGATATATTCCACGATGAGCGTATTAAAAAGAATTTCGAAGGCTCCGAACAACTTTTTTTTATGCTCTAATACGACAGTCAGTACCACTCAGCGACAATGAGCAACGCTTTATGAACGATCAAAATGAAATAAACCTCCTAAGCCACGGGATAAAATCGTCGCGGCGTATCGATGTTACGTAATCCCACTTTCGACGCAAGAACGATTGCAGCGCCGGCGCTTCCTGTGGGGCACCCTCGTGCCCAGTATATGTGAGTATATACCATACGATGACTGTTTCCCTGCGCTGTCATCTACTGGATTCACAGGGAAAGTCCACCCCTAAGAGAAACACTTGATTAGTCTCTTCCCAACATGACTTCAAAATCTCGTCTATAATATATGGTAAAGATATGACGACGATATATATACTAAAGAGTATTCTGCAGGACTCAATGTCAAACTTCAGCCGTTGTGATCGCGTGAATGCTGAATAGGTCTTCCCCTTACCGTGTACGCGCATTGTAGTGGCAAATGGGGATGACGCACAAGCAACTACAACTGTGGTGCGAAAGTGGTAGACAGTGGTTCAAGAAATATAATTTGATAAGACTTAGGAGAAACATAATCCAAATGCAGCCCTACTAGAGCTATTCACTCCACTCGTGACTTTGGTGATGCATACACGGATAATTTCCTTTTCTCTATAGAACATGCTTATCGCGCATGCCAGTATGTCTAACGGAATGCGGCGTTGGAGAGGACATAGGCCATGTTGGCTGCGCTTGCAGCGGTACTTGTCTTCATGGAGGCATCGACAAGGCATGCATGCCTTGTCGGGACACATGCCTTCCTACCGCTCTTGATCCGTGAGAGAATTAACCCCCGCCTGACCATTTCGCGCAACGAAGTCAAATTTATACAGGTGCGGACTACGTGTGGTTGGACTAACGTCTCCAGTTTTTACAAATGTCTGTCTCGATCTTGTGGAATTTGGCCCTTTTCGAGACACCGCCCAATCATTTACGGATATTCGGTGTCGTCGTATTTAAATCTGAATATTATGTCCCGCAGCACGATGTCTTTCGTATGTCCGACTTATGCCCACCAATGCACGTCCGCTTCTTACTTCTGACGGCCATACAAATTATACCTATAAATAACTCTGCCAATAATTAAGCTTATATGTGAACTTCAAGGGCATATTTTGGACGTCTTAATCGATGCAGCTTGAAACACGTAAAGGATACCTCCGCAGCATAGGTGGCAAAGTTGTAGCGAGATTTCCTTTCTTTGCTATAATGCCCCTCCAAAAAATTGCCCAATCAAAAAAATTTGTTCTATTTAAATCTAACTAGATGCACCTTGTGTAAGTGGAGAATGTTATTCACTAAAGAGGTAGCGTATAAATAACGTAATTTTACCGCAATTCGAGACTCTGGCAGTTTAAGAGAAAAATTAGAGAAGCAAGCTATTATATAAGTTCCACGGAGCAGCAAAATAGCCCGAAGGAATTGTGCAATCACGGTAAGCATAGAACATTTCAGGTGCAGGTCTTCGCAGTCTAACAACGGTGGATAGTGGTGCATCTCTTTCATTTCTTTACCCGGCGAAACCACTAGCAAGCAAAAAATTGCCCGTAAACTTTGAGTCATCAGTTCAAATAGGTATCCCAAATTTCGTTTCCTGCTATCCAGTAAAGTTGTGCCTAAGAGCCAAAGTGCCCTCATGTATGTGTGATGAATTACTCAGAGAAGCTGCATGTGGCCATACCAAATGTTTAATGTCTATTCTTTATTTAATGTCGTAACTCCATCAGGAGGTAAGTTTTGTTGCTGCTGGGCCACTGCGGCAGGGTGTCCAAAATCAGTCTCCTCCTGGATACTGTACAAACATTCACGGATATCCAAGGGAGTTAATAGTTTTTGAAAGGTTTTCATATTACAACTCGCCCAGTGCTTTTTTTGTATTTGTCAATGGAAAAAAAAAAAACCACCACGCATCTGCTTTCGAGGAGTTCTTCCCGCACCGATTCCGACATTGAACTATCCAAACTTCGAGCCATTCGCCGTCGTGCGGAGCGAAGATATAGACGCACGAAGTCAAATCATGATTTGAGATTGGCTAGACGAACACAAAAGAAAATACAGCATCACATGAACAAGCTGGCTTCGCGACAATGGGCATCCTTTTGCGAGTCCCTGGATCCGCGAAAACCTTTCTCGTTTATATGGAGGACTGTTCGTGGCCTTCGCACAACCTCTGGTCAGCGCCACCCGTTTAAATCTTTGGCACTTTATCTACAATGTAGAGACATTGACGTCGCTGAATCTTTCTGCAGAAAGATTGCTGGCGAGGCAAATTCCGATGGAACGGGTACAGGAACCCTCGACCACCCACCGTTCACACGCGATCCCCGCATGGAATTCCCTTTTTCTATGGAAGAACTAGAAGCTGCGCTGGCTTTGTGCAGGCGTTCTTCAGCGCCTGGATCTGACGGCATTACATACCGTGCCCTGTGTAACCTAGGAGACCAAGCTCGGAAGGCACTCTTGCTCCTGTACAACGACTCCTGGCAGACGGGTACGGTTCCGCAAGAGTGGAAGTCAACTCGCCTCATTCCACTTCTCAAAGCTGGCAAGTCGCCTTTGGACATTTCCTCATACCGTCCAATCGCACTTGCCAGCTGTGTTGGAAAAACAATGGAACGAATGGTTTTAACACGTCTGGAATGGTACGTAGAGTACTATGAAATCTATCCACAAGCTATGGCCGGATTTAGACGGGGCCGTTCGTCAACAGACAGCGTTGTTGACTTGATAACCTTTGTGCAACACCAAAAGGCTTGTAAGCGTCTATCTGCTGCTCTGTTTCTAGACGTTAAAGGAGCTTATGATAATGTCGCCCATGAAGCAATCCTTAACACGTTAGAAGCCGTCGGACTTGGTGGTAAGATGTATATGTGGGTGTGCAACTACTTACAGAGAAGATCATTCTACATGCACACAGAAAATGGCCCGACGTCCGAGCATTACGCTAGCCGAGGAGTCCCTCAAGGAGGAGTGCTTAGCCCGACTCTTTTCAATCTCACCCTCAGTGGCTTAGTTTACAACCTGCCAAGCACCGTGCGACTTTCCATCTATGCGGACGACATCTGCATTTGGGCATCAGGTGTGACACGACTTCAGCTTCGTGCTCGGCTTCAGAAGGCAGCCACAAAGACATCTTGCTACCTTCGTCAACAAGGACTTGAACTTTCATGCGGAAAGTGCGCAATGGTGGCATTCACGAGGAAGCCAATGTCTGGTTACGGCGTATCTATTAACGGACAACTTATACCATACAGTAGAAGTCACAGGTTCTTGGGAGTCGTAATCGATAGAGACCTGTCTTGGACTCCGCACGTCAATTACGTGAAAAAGCGGCTGACTGCTATCTGTCACCTGTTCAGGTTCCTTGCAGGAAAAAGTTGGGGAGCATCTATACACGCTATGTTACAGTTGTGCATGGCGTTGTTCGTTGGATTCCTGCGATACAGCCTGCCTGCAATATCCAACACCTGCAAGACTAACCTGCGTACGATTCAGAGCATTCAAGCCCAAGCCCTTAAGATATGTCTGGGCTTACCACGCAGTGCATCAACGGCTGTAACCATTGCCCTAGCGCAGGATTACCCGATCACGACGCACATTGCCATTGAGACAATGCGTATGCACCTCAGGCATTATGCTAGGACCCCTTCCCACCACTTGGCGAACCTCACTGCTGCAAGGCCCTGCTCGACATTTAGCGGTATTGTCAGTGCACATCGCGCGTCGTTTACCTCAGGGTACGCACCTGCGGCCAAGCCAGCGTTTCCTCCGTGGTGTTTGAGCCGTCCACAAGTTGAGATAATGATTCCAGGACTACAGAGGAAGACAGATCTACCGGCCCCTGCTCTAAAACAGCTGAGCTTACTTCTTCTGCACGAAAAGTACAGCACCCACGTGCACATCTATACCGACGGATCGACTACGTCGTGCAGTTCTGGTGGTGCCGTGGTTACACCAACGCGAGGAATGACACTGCGGTTCAAGACATCGCATGTCACGACCTCAACGGCGGCAGAACTAACGGCCCTGCGTCGAGCACTGGAATTCATTGATTCGGAAAGACCCAGAAAATGGGCTGTGTTCTGTGATTCCAAACCGGCATTACAGTGCACGCAGTCAGTTCTCCGACACGGATGTCATGACCAATTGACATACGAAGTCGTGAAACTTCACCATGACGACCAACAAAAAGGCCACGAAGTCGTTTTTCAGTGGGTACCTGGCCACTGTGGAATCAGTGGCAATGATTCCGCCGATAACGCTGCTCGCACAGCTCATCAAGAAGAGCACAGCGTTCCGATTCCGCTTTCAAGGACTGACGCTGCAAGGCAGCTTCGACACCTGGCACGTAGCCTCACAGTGACCGAGTGGAACTCGCAAAACTTACGACTGACACGACTACATCGACTAAACCCCTCCCTGCAGCTCCGACCTCCACCCGGACTTCCTCGACGTGAAGCTACGCTTCTCTGTCGCCTTTGGTTAGGAGTGGCCTTCACAAAGGCATACTCTACATTAATTGGAGTGACTGACAGTGCAGCATGCGAGGTCTGTGGCACCGAAGAAAACACCGACCACCTGCTGTGTCACTGTCCAAGATATGCCCTAGAGAGACAAGAACTTGCCAAAGCTTTCCAAAAACTGGACAATCGGCCGCTTTTTGTGCAGGTTCTGCTGGAACACCGCCCCCATCGCCCGTCGGCCCATAAAGCGGTGAAGGCACTTTTGTGTTTCTTAAGGACGACGGGTCTGTGCGACCACCTGTGACTATTAAAGCGATTTTTGTAAAACCACACGCGTCAGCGAACTTGCCGCAATTTCCTTGTTTCCTTCCCTCCTCTCTATCCCTGTGATCTTTGCTTTCCCCTTTCCCATTCCCCCGGTGTAGGGTAGCCAACCGGACGTTATTCTGGTTAACCTCCCTGCCTTCTTCTTTTCTCTTTCCTCCTCCTCCTTGTCAATGAATGTCACAAAAGGAAATATGGCGGATGTTCATTGAATGTCCTGCGCTTCGCTAGGCGGCACAGTTCGAAAGTGTTTTGTGATTCGAAAACGGTGTACGATTAGAGACTGGGGAAGCAGCTTGGAATTTAGACGAGGAACATTCGCAGCTACACCATGCCTTTTCCATACATCCATTTCCAGCTTCCGTCCTCTTCGTTGACAACTCGTACGACACGGGATGAGCGAGAAATGACAGTTAAAAGAAAGATAAATTAAGGACAGGAAAGGCCAACAAAACGAGCGTTTGGTTATCTACCCTAAACCGGGTTCTAAAGGCGAATAGAAAGAGGGAAAGCGAGGGAGAGTGAGCGCTGCACGTGCATAGGTGGGCGCAGAGGGGGGACTATAAACCGTCGCTCACGCCGGTGCCACACGGCAAACTGCACCAGTGCGTGAATAGCTTTTCCTTGCGTTAGCGACGGATGCGGCCACGGTGCCAGAATTTTAGATTCAGTTAACGGCCTGGAATGGCAGAAAGTGTTCTAGAATGGCTGATAGTCCAACGAAATCATCGAGCGCCTGTTGGGTCTCTGTCCTCGGTACGTCGTCCAGCACTTTTCTCTCCAGAAATGTCGGTTGAACATTAAAGAATTCGACCTCGCGTCCTTGCAGCGTTAATATTTGGTGTGGATACTTGCTTGATGACATGTTCTACAGAGTGGAAAAGAGAGAAGAAAAAAAATTGGAAAGGCAAGGAGCGTAACCGTAATATAAATATCCGGTTCGCTACCCTGCACTAGGAGAGCAGTAATGCGAGACAGAAAGTAGAGGTCGAAGAAAGCACATACACGGAGGGCGTAGGAGTGTCAGTCAAACTGTGGCTCTTCTTGGTGCTACAATGCTTCAGGAAGCCCATCTTTGTATAAATTACTGCCGAGTTAGACACAAGTAGCCTTCACAACCGCCAGAGAATCATGCGTTCAGTCATCTCGTACGTGTTGAAGGCTAATGACGGGCTTCAAGATGGGTCTTGCCTGGTGCGAGTTTGAAACTTACAATATCTAATAATGAAAGTGTTTCGTTTGGTAATATGAAGTTTTAGCTTTCGTTAGCTTTCACTATTCTTCGGGCTCTGCGGGGTCTGCAACATTTTGCAATAATATTAACCAAATAAATAAAGTGCTAACGCTTTTAAAACTCTGCGAACTAACACAGCAGCTTAAAGTATACATGGCTGCGTAAGCAAAACAAAGAATGCGAAGAACACATAACAGACAGAAAAGAAAGCAAACATTTTTTTAGGCAGAGGAACATTTATGCAAGCGTTTCTACAGACATGTTTGACTGAAAAGTGGCAAGACTTCGCAAATAATTGCGAGACTTGACACACTGTATAGACTCCTCTGCTAGTGACAAACTTTGCATACATCAGCAATGTATTGAAAATTCACTGCACAGAACCTGCATTAGTTATGTAGAACATGAAAAAGCGCTGAAGTTACCTAGCTTGCAAGTAACGCAGTGGGGACTAAATTTTGGCAGCCAAAGGCTGACTACAGGCTTCGCTTAAGGCAGCGATTTCAGTAGTCCGTAAGAAGGTGCGAATGCAGGTTCATGCGTTTTTTTTTTTTACCGAGCTCTTAGACGGTGTAGCTGACGACGCCAATAGTACCGCTTGAAAGCAGAGGCGGCCTTCCTGTGGACCCTGCCCACGTGAGAAGCCCGGATCAGGTACTGCTGAGGGCAAGCTGTTCCAAGTTTTCCTCGGAACCTTGGTTTTATTGTTAGTGACTGCTGAGATACGCAGACACATAAAAAATATCTTCCTGCGACAGAACACGATCACCGTGGCACTGCGACGTTGCCTATAGGTTTTGTTGCGAACTAAGTGGGAGGGCACACAAATTTAGATCACTTCGGAATTTTATTCACCGGTGCTTGTAGCTGTTGTATACATTATAAAGTAAGTCACATTTCACACAACATCAACCTAAACATACGAGATAACTATCACAGAACATGAGAAGGCTTCTTCCCTGCTTAATATACATGTAAAAACACCGCGTGACTTTTGGTGGCTGCTGTGCACATATACTGAGTGTCCAGTAACAGCCCGGCATCTGGACATCCCTTGTTGTACTTCAAATTGGCCATGACAGTACCAGGTGCTCAAAATTGATCTAAATTAATCCTGGTATTCAATTAATTGGATACAAGGCATCGAATAATTTTGTTTCATAGAGCCACGTCATGCATTTGTTGCACCAGACGTGCCACTTATACTCAGCCTTCAGTAGTGCAACTGGCGAGACATTAGCTAAACTGAAACCATTTATATGGCTGAAGTATGACGGATTCTGCCAGACGAGCGCCCGTGAAAAACGTGCTATGAATGTGTTTTAAGTTAGGCAGACGTATCCGATCTTCAGGTTTGGTGAAACCAAGATACCCTGACGTCAAGACAAATTCAGTAAAACACAGAGGCAGAAGTTGGATCACTAATTGGCTGCTGCACCCGACGGGATTATAGCGGGCTGCTTTAATTCACTTGGCCTACTTTATCTACGCCTTGACGGGAAACACTACAGCGTTGGCTTTCATACTTCTACCGGGGCCGGACGGCAGGAGAGGCGGGGGCACCAGTGCGAGGCTGACAGTTCCGCACAACGTGGCTGCCATCCAAGCTGCCCCCTCTTGGCATAACAATGGGAATGTTTCCACCTGCAGCACCTCCACAAACTTAGGAGGACTGCATGAGCTGACCGACGTCCTTGCACTGCAGCATGAACTACCAATCGCAAGTTCCATACGACAGACACGGGCGCTGACTTGTCGGAGCACGCCCACCCAAATGAGGAACAGAAGAGAGAGGAGAGCAGGTGGTCGAGGCCAGACTGTGCGCACGTCAGATGCTGCGCGTGCCCGCTGTCAGGCCCCGGGAGCCGTCGCCGGTACGCTCCATGCGCCGCTCCACCACATTCGTGGGCACCTCCTTGCGGTCGTACACCTGGCCGAGCCAGGCGAAGAAGTCGATGAACCACGTCGTCGTGTTGATACTGCAGCCCAGCTCGCTGGCGCGGTAGTCATAGGGGAACGTGTGATGGTAGTTGTGGAAGCCTTCGCCGTGGGCACCGATTATGGTCACCAGGTTTTGCCGGGGATTGATGTGCTTGTCGTAAGGTCGGTTGCCCCACATGTGTGCCGCGCTGTTCACCAGCCACGTCATGTTGAGCGTGAAGCAATAGCGAGTCAAGGAGCAGACCAGATAGGCATTCCACAGCGACTCTCCCCACAGCCACCACGGCACCACAGCCGGAAGGACGAAGCAGATAAGCACCATCATGGGCAAATAGTACCTGCGCAGAAAGAAACGATTAGGTTTGCACAGCAGGCTTTGAAGTCATCGGAAACTGTTCTCGATCTATCGCTATTGGTGACATTACATCTGAAGCACGCGTTTACTCGCTAAGCCAGCAGAGGCAGTTACGACGAAATACACTTGTGGGCGGGAACACGCCCTTAGCTTGGTATCACGCTGTTATCGATGGCACGTACAGTACGGACAATGGAGACAGGCGCCCGTCGCTGCAGTAAGGCATCACAGGGATGACGCCTTACTGTAGCGTATCGTCCGACTGGGCGATTTCACGTCACGTGGGAATGAAATAATGAGCGAAAGTAATCTATCGAGACTGCCGGGTCTCAGTTTATAAACTGGCACTTCGCGTTCACGTGTAGGTGAGGGCCATGTGCTGCGATGATCCACATGCGGTCGCTGGCACGAAGCATTTTACCCGTGCGTAAATTTCATCATCATCTTATTGCATGTCTACTGCAGCATGAAGACCTTTGATGGCTATTTCCAATAATACCTTTCCCCTGTCAACCACTGCCGTCCCATTCTTGCAACTCTACTCATCTCATACCACCACCTCTACACCCTCGACGTGCGTTTCCTTTTACTTGGTGCCCACTCGAAGAGCCTACCGGTTATCTACTCTACGCCTTACACGACGAGCTCAGCCCCACTTCTTTCTCAACTAGAATATCAGCTGATATCAGATATCGGTTTGATCTCTAATACGCTCTGTCACCTTCATCGTTTTCCATTCCGTCACTCGTTGCGCTGTTTCCTTGTTTATACAAGTTGGGTCCCATAGGTAAGCGCCGTCAGAGTACACTGAATGCGTACTTTTTTTTTTTTTTCAGAAATATCTGTACGTTGACGACGAGCTCGGCCCCACTTCTTTCTCAACTAGAATATCAGCTGATATCAGATATCGGTTTGATCTCTAATACGCTCTGTCACCTTCATCGTTTTCCATTCCGTCACTCGTTGCGCTGTTTCCTTGTTTATGCAAGTTGGGTTCCATAGGTAAGCGCCGTCAGAGTACACTGAATGCGTGCTTTTTTTTGTTTTCAGAAATATCTGTACGTTGCATTTTATGACTTAGTGATACCCGTCGCACGTCCTCCGACCCAGTTTTATTCGGCTTCCGCCTTGACAGCTCGACTGACAGCGGGGCGATGTGGAGAAGCCGTAGTGGAGGATTAACTTTAAGCACCTCGGATTCTTGCAACGCTCACATAAATCAAAGAGCACGAGCGCTCTTTTTGCATTTCGCCCTCCACTCAAAATGCGGCCGACGTCAGCGAATATGCGTAAACCACGACCTCGGCAGAAGGCGACAGCCACTCGTCGACAGTTTCATCAAGGCTGACTATACGATTCACGGACTGCGTTGCTCCCTGTCTACCGAGTAGCGCTACCTTGGTCTCTCGTGCACTAAGTTCCGAGCCTGCCATTAGGCATTTTCGGTTCAAGTCTTCAATCTCATTTGCTATACGTCATCTGTCGCGTTGCCGAGCAAGAAAATGTCATATTGCGGAGATATTCCACTATAATTCCCACACCTAACCTTCCAAATCTAGCCTCCCGAATACCTTTCGCAAGCGTGCAGTGATTAACAATGGTCAGATTGTACCTCCTTGCCTGACACGCTTCTTAATCGGTAATTTTGTTTCGACTTTTTCACCTGAAGAATCACGTTATCCGAGGAAGGCTGAAAATATTTTCGAATATATATGCAAGTGCGCTTTCAATAATTCTTGACTATGCAATGTACCCATGACTGCTGGAATCTATACAGAATCCAACGGCTTTCCGCAATTAGTGAACGACACATACCGGGTTTCTCACGAAATTTGTTCGAAATCCTTCAAAAGTAAAGAAGCTGAGATAGGGAAATTATTTCTTCTGGGTTACATTTACCACTGAGGCATACATTTGAAAATGACGCGATGCAGTAATTAGGCACGTAGTTATGTAAGTTCGATTGACCTTCTAAGCAAAAGAGTTATGCGATTGGTTCCAACGGAAGACTTGAAGCGCGTCATCCGAGGAGCTCATAACCGATTCAAGGAACCAGAAAAAAAGTTGGCGCTGCTAATTTTTAAGGCGTAATTAATTCCGACAGATCTCGCACAGAGAAGCGAAACTGAACAACCGAAGAGTACACCTGTCGCGCCATTATAGTAGGCGCCCGTCCAGGAGTGGCGTGAACCTCACCGTCGGGCGAGCACGAAGCTAGCGCGATGATAAGAGCGGTCGCACGATGCTCGCCCGACGGGCGTCTACTGAGGGCGCGATAGTTGCACGCTTCGGCGGTTTCGCTATGCCGCGTGAAATCGGTCGGAACTGCGCTGTAAAAATGAGTAGCGCCAAAGTTTCTTCTTTCTGGGAAGAAACCTTGACTAGCAGAAGTGGGCGAGTTGGTTATGCATACTTGATGAAATGAGCGCTGCGAAGACGCGGACGAAAGAACACATGTACGACAGACAAGGCGCCTTGTCTGTCGTACATGTGTTCTTTCGTCCGCGTCTTCGAAGCGCTCATTTCATCAAACCTTGACTAAGCTGCAAGGCTAGTAATTGTCCAATGGCAGCCTTTAAATTAGCACCTGAGCAGACAAGCGCGTACACCAGCGGGTATGATGCAAGTCCCAGCACGTCGTCTCCGAGATATTCCAGCGCGCCGCCTAATCTTGCTGGTCATGCCGAAGAGGAGCCGCGCTGGTTCTCAACGTTCTGGTTTATTTCCGGCGAGTGATAGCGGCAGCGTCATTTCCAGCTCGGGTATCGAACACGTCTATTATTGATAGTTTTGAGTGACGCATCCACTCGTATTTCACACCTACATTTTGCACAGAGGCCGAGATATATCTACACTACCTGAGACCATAGGATTTTCATGGCGTCCGAAAATACTTCTCTCAGAGCAAGCCTATACTCTGCCCTGATTAAATGAAGTGTACCCCTGGCGCTATTCGAAATCATTTTAGTGAATATTGTGTACATTTTTAGAAGCAAGCTAATAGGTCTATAACTCGTCACTTCTTTCACGTCTTTTTTTTTTTCCTGAAGAATTAGTATTATGCTGACAACCTTTCAAGTATCTGGTAGATTTCAAATCACTAGGCATTTCGTACAAAGGGTATCAACCTTTCATAGTAAAATGTCCCGGCTGTAATTCGTCAGATTCACTCTCATTCCGCCTTGTCCTACCGCTTTTCCCCTAAACATATATTGCAAAGCCACCCTGAACTTGAACCTTCACTCTGCTCTGCAACTACGTCTAACCACGGCTACGCGGTTGTTCGTAGGTTCAATGTAAAACTCCTTTGTTGCTTTTGCTACTTCATCGAATTTGATTATCTTGATTATCTTTGTTCACATGCATCCTGTTCCGGTCAATGACAAGGCTCCTCTTAGCCGATTTCAAGTTTGCCCCATTTTTTACCACTCCGACAATCTTTCCAAAGTTACAATTAAAATTTCCGATGCTTTTCTTTAGCCCTGGGTAAGCTATTGCGTGGGACAGTGAGTTCCCGTAGGGCATATTTTCGAGTGACAAATAAGTAAAACTTGCGCGAAACGTTTTCCCTTGCTACTAGACGGCTTACTGTGCGGTAACCGAGCGTCAGCTAGCGAAGGTTTTTTAAACGTGGGTAAATTGAGCTACCACTAAAATACTTCGTGCAAGTAGCCCTAGGCGTCTAGAATGCACGTGAACGAGGCCACGCACTGCTACAGCATACACGTAAGCCCTGTAAGAGCTCGTTAAGTAAGCGCGAGCTGTAGTCATAATCTTTGCCTTAGTACAGTACTCTTCAGTGTACTTTAGTACACTGAAGTATTTATTAATATATGCTTCGATGTACGAGTGTACGTACTTTCTTTGGAAACGGACGACTGGGTCAGCCAGGAGGTCACTCATGTCGATGGTATTGCCCTTGGCACGCACGTCGGGGTGCTTGCGAACCAGAAGCCAGCCGACATGAGAGAAGAAGAAGCCCCGCGTTGCATCATGCGGATCGGCGGTGGTCTCGGAGTACTTGTGGTGCATCCGGTGATCTCTCGCCCACTCATAGATATCGTTCTGCAATGGAAAACAAAACCATCACAAAATTAACCTATTCAATGCGATCGGTGCATTTCCCAAAAAAACGCAACCCGCCTGCAGCGGTTCCTTGGAGCCTCAGAAACCGTTGCGCACTTGCACGACTTGAAAAAACGTTGCGCGTTAGATCTAAACGACGTTTGGGGAATCCCACTTCGTTTAATCTGTACTAAGTAAGTTCCACAAGCACAGGTACTATTTATTAAATCTATCAGCAACTGATATATAGCTATTCAACTTTTACTTCCGAGTTGGTAATCTGCAAGCACGTTTGCGCCCGCTAGTTCGCGGAGCACGCCTCCTCAGAAGAATTGCTTACGAGTTACAAAGGAAGATCATTTGTCTCGATGTAGGCGGTCTTTCCGGGTCTTTATTTTCGCAACTAAAACTTACATCGACGTCAAGATTTTTTTCCAACGATTGCGAAGACGATGAGGTGTATTAAATGCGAACCAGGAGCTTCCAGCGCGAGGTTCTTCGCAGAAAACGTGTGCTATGGAACTGATTTGATTAGCAAGAGTTGCTACTTCACAAGTATCATTGCGTCCTTTCCTGCATTCTGAAGGGGCCGCAGTCGCGCAACTGCAACACTAAAAAGCCGTACGAGACGAAGGAGCACCTCGGCACATCATTATCTGACGTGTTTCCAGCGTGATTTATACACAGCGACTACATTTCCAGGCGCTTCTGACGCGTCAGTTACACGCCCCCCACTGCCTTTCTCTAAAATGAAAGATCCAAGCTGACGTCCTTTGCTCACCTGGAATGCCATGGTCTGGAAAATCATCATCATGATGCGGTAGGGTAGTTTGGCTTTGTACGCCTTGTGGGACCACATGCGGTGGGAACCGGCTGTTATTCCAATGCCAGACAACGTGTACAGGATGTATGCTGAAAGATGGAGAGATAATGCGCATAAGTACTCGCGCGGCTCCCCGATGGGGTAGGCAAGTTGATATGCTCTGCAGTTGATACGTCCTTAGGAAACAGCTACACATAGAAAAAAACAAGAGAGGGGGAGACGCTGCCACCAACGTACAACTGTCAGCGCCAATGTAAGTGTGGAATTTACTAAAGCATTTCTTTTAAAATTATAAAGGAAAGTCATTGTTGCACACCTTCAAAAACAAGACGAAGCAGAAGAACAGCAACAAGAGCACCCACAACAAAATCAGTACAGATCGAACACTAAAGCACTGAAACGTAGTTTGGTCCGGTGGACCCAAAATGGATCGGACGACTTAGCATGCCTTAAGTGTCGGGTCTCCAATCTGGAAACTGCCGAAGGGACTCCCAAGATTAATGATTTATTTATGGAAATCTGCACCGCAAGGCATGCCATAGTGGAGCACTTCGAATCAATATCGACCACTTGGTGCACTCTAACGCGGCCCTTCATTTCAATATACGTTTCCCCTTTCCATTTGTCTTCGGTCTCCATATTTGAGTTCTTACAATCTCCATCCTGACGCGTAGGGCAGCCTACTAGATTTTAATTGGTTTGCCGGTGTGCATTTTCTTATCTCTCTCCTGCCTCCACTTCTCACAGCATGTTCTGGCGCAACACCGCTGTTTCATTGCTAGCCACTGCATTATACAGGGTGATTTTTTTTTCTTCAGTTGCACCAAATTAAAAAAAAAGAAAGCTGCCTATGGCAGAAAGCACAATTCTAACCCTTGACCTAAATTACTCGATGAGGCGGCCTTTACTTCTACGAGAAAGCGAAATGTTAATTGAATAACTAATTTACGCCAATTAACTTTTTTAATAATTACTTTACGCCACATATTTAGATCGACGAATTATAGCCGCTGAGTTAGCACGGAGTATCCACTAGGAACGAATTCTCTGGAGAGCACCAGTTCCGAAATATTAATTTTCAGTGTCCGACGTCATGCACTGGCGTTCCAGTTACTTAAACCGCTGTTTTAGGCATTGAAGCACAAAAGTAACTAGAACACTAATGCATTTCGTCGGACACTCTAAAAATTTATATCTTGGAAGTGGTGCTGTCCAGAGAACTTGTTCCAAGTGGATACGCCGTGCGAACACAGCGGCTACAATTCGTAGATTGAAATATGTGGCGTAAAGTATAGCGTTAATTATTCAATTGAACATTTTGATTTCTCGTAGAAGTAATGGCCGCCTCATCGAGTAATTTAGATCAAGGGTTATAAATGTGCTATCCGCCAAAGACAGTCTTAAAAAAAAATGGTGCAGCTAAAAAAAGAACACCCTTTACGTGCCGGGGTCACCAAGAAGCAGGCAGTTATTGAGCCTAGTGTCGCGGGCATATGGGCGTAAATATGTAATACGTGGCCTGATGTTCTGTACAGAAGGCGCAGACAACATTCGGTTTAAAAAGGAAAGTAACCTGCGTGAAGTTTTGTCAACAATGTTTACAAAACTCCCGGCAGCAGTTTGGCGCAACCCTGCTGGTTATACAAGCTTGCACGTGACACGCACGCACGCACAAGCTAACGTCACCGTCATAAAGGTTATAAAACTAATATGCGAGTCATACTCGCTTGCGCGGTAGTGGCCTGGATGTAGCGCCGTGAAAACACCTTTCTATAAACTGATATCGTAAAATACTGGTGTGTGTATATATATATATATATATATATATATATATATATATATATATATATATATATATATATATCGGTTCAACTTGCCTGCTCCGCAACCACGCGGCATTCTGCGACCCCAAGCATCTCTGCAATTTTTTAAGCTTATGAAATTCAAAAAAACGCACCAGATGACGCAAGCAGTTACGTAGGTAGCTGCGTCCGAGGAATTAACGAACGAAACGTTCATTCATAGAAAATGTCACCAGCGGACCCTGGAATCGAATCTGCTAATTTACGCACGCCTTGTCACAAAATCAGCTGCAGGGTTGTCGAGACTGGCCCACCTCTGTTTTGCCTGGCATGAACGCCTTGCAATGTGCACTGGCGCTAGATTTTGCAACCGAGTTAGGAAATGGCTCTGGTCACTCCGTTATCTACTTCGGAGAAGCAACATTTTAGACATAAATAAAACCAGAGGTCTACCACGCAAAGTTTTTCTACTGTATACGCATAGCACGTAATGGGCGAGTGCTTGTTTTCTGCTTGCAGCCGCTAGAGATACTGGTAGATGCCCCCCATTCCTGCTCATGCAAATAACGAAACTCACACCCTCAGGCCCCCTCTGAGGGGGCGTCAGGCCAAACTCCAGTAAGCAATGAATAAACGATCCGTTGTGGCTGCTGCGGGGCTTTGCAATGCGTTTTATTATCACTAGTGGAAACCGTGGTCTCTCCCATAGCTAAACACAGCGCACGTTAGAAGAAGGAATTTATTATTCAAGACAGCGTACGCGGTTCGATGGCGTTAGCATGAGAAAAAGAGAAATAGCGATAGCTAGTTGTTTCTCTCCCCCTCCGACAGTGCAAAACAATTCGTACACGCGAGTGGCGAATACTGCATCGAGGAAAGAAAGGAAATGGTCAGTTTCCATTTTTCCACAATGAATGGTATTGCGTACTCCAGGTCAGAGCGGAAACTTTAACAGAAGAAGAATGGCATCATTCGCTTTCCACTGAACGTGCCAACTAACGCGAGCACTCTCAATATTTCACCGAAGGAACGAGAGAGCGATAACATATATAATAAATCAGGGTATGGGTCGAACTGGGAACTAGAAGGAGAGGTTGGAAGCAACAAGTTTCTACCAACTCCATTTCACGCACTTTTTGGTAGACGGTGATGCGCAATGACCTGGATTTCCGAACCACCGTATGTAGCCATGCAGAAGATTAAGCCGGAGAAAAGCTGGCAAGTGTCCGATGGCTTATACGCCATCGATATTCGACTCGAATTAAGCCACACACACTATTTTTCTTCTCTTCGCACAATACACTGCACTGCATTGATCCTCGCTGCTTTGGCATAGCAGCTACACTGATGGTTGCAAGTTGTCGTGCCGCTGCAGCCAGGGCCAGCATCTGACGTCGCAACGCCCCGCAAGCACGTTAACGCGGACCTCGTATCGCAGACTTTTCACATACCTGTCGAAGAGACCGATTTGGAGCCTTTGTTGTGAGGCGAGGAGAGTTATACGATAATGCTGACCCTCATCCCCTCTATAGCTCTAAGGTCGCATTATTAATCAATGAAGACATCCTTATTGCCTACATCAGCATACTTCATAGAACTTCCACGTGTTTATATCAGGGTGCTTTAATGCACGGAACGTGGCTAGACTAACGGCGGAACGTGGATGAACTTTTGGAGAACGGGACTAAATTATTCTTAATCAGTCCATTACGAAATTAAGCGCTGCACGCGTCATTTTATCACTGCTACCTTTTCGAACCTTCCGAGGTCGTCACAAGTACACATTTTCATGGGCGAAGGTCAGACATAATTCTGTGCCGGCGATGACCTAGATCAGATAAGGCGGTTCTCAGCCAACGGAGATCCTAATCGAAACGAGGTCTGCGATTGCGCCTGCGAAGGTAAAGCGTTTCGCGGTCGTTCCTAGCCGCACATGGCCCCGGTGCCTGCACTCAGCGCAACGCGAAGAGCAAGGACTCGAAAGGGAGAGAGAGAAAGCGTTCAGAGGACGAAGATCCAATCACGAAGGATTACCGCCTTCCGCGTGTGCCACTTGTATCTTTATGAGCTCATCAGCAATAGTCTTTTTTTTCCCAACACCAATTGCAACCCGCAACAAATATCAACCTTACATGCATGTTTAAATGCCACGACGGATATGTGGCCGAGTTTCAGGAAGTATAGCACAAGCTACGCGGGAAGAAGAAAATTAGCTCATTGCCTTCTGGTACACTGTGCGTGGTTCCTTATAAGAATATATGGGACGATTTCAGGAGACCATTGTATAACCTTTTAGCTACATTAAGTATCCCAGTTTGAAACCTTCGGCCGCTGACGACAGGTTCCAGTCGCATGACGACAGTTTAGTATACTCTGCCTCAGAGAGGCCATCCAGAGGCTTCCCTGCGGAGACATCACCTCCCGGAGGAAATCTTTCTGCTTCCCAGCAGACGGCGCCACTATAGTTCAATGACCTGGGCCGCTATATTGTAGCGATGCCTTATGCCTTATTCTATGCTATTCTTATCATCCACCACACACGGCCGCCTGATCCCGTTGATAATGTGGGCAGACCGTCGCTATGACCACTGGCCAAGCGCGAAAAGTCTGAAAAAGAATAGAATAGGAAAAGGCATCGCTACAAAATACCGGCCCTGTTCCCATTTTGCCTTGTCTGTCATCACTCTAAGCACTAAGCGGAAAAGTCGCATACATAACTACACCCGCCGCGACAGCTAAGCGGTCGTGTCGTTCTGGTGTTGAGCGCCAGGTGGCCAGTTCAATTGTCGGCAGCCGCATCACATGTGGTTCACGGATAACCCGGAACCTTATTCTGCTGATGCGTCGCTTATAGTTGCGCTCCAAATTTCCGAAGACTCCACCAATTAACTTCGAGAAGTCCTATTCCATTCTCTTGTCCTAGGCATTACCGTCTTACTTATTGACGCCATGCTGAAATAATTCTCAATCCCTCCCCCTCACGAAAATAAAAAGAAGAAAGAAAACAGAACACGATAATACGGTTTCGTTAGCTGCACCATTTCGACCGTCCAAGGCCTACAAATATGCAATATTTGTAGGTGGCGACGGAATGCAAAACCGCTCGTGTACCGTGCTTCGGGAGCACGTTAAACCCCATAACTTCAATTTAGAGCCCAATTATTATTATTATTATTATTATTATTATTATTATTATTATATAGACGCGAGCTCCGCAAAAGTTTTGGTTACAAATTGTCGGTATACCTCACCCGCGTGTACAATATATTCGTACGCTCCAGATGTTCAAAGAGATGCAGTTTAGGGAATCGTGGTAGCGTTTCAGGTTTGTCGCCAAGTCACAGGGTTGTACACTTCATGGGCATCACCTTAAAAATTTTCCAATTTTCGATGCGTTCGCGAGCAAAACAAAAACGACATAAGTAAAAAATCTACTCTGAACAGACGGTAGACTTACGCATCATGTGCGGAGCGACTGTTAGCAGCATATTATTTGTGTAAACATCAACGAAAATAGGGGGGAAATAATGCGACTGTAAATTACGCAAACAAAACTCGCAATTGTGCAAACCGGATCTGTCCGTCAGGGCGTCTAAAGCGGACAAACGTGATAGGTAGCGCACATAACCTTGAGAACGACACTGTTGTGAAGAAGACTTTTTCAGGGCCCAATTAAAATGATTTAGGCAAACTCCCACTTGAGGTGAGTTAGTGCGCTTTAAACGACCTGTTAGTCGCTGTTCCCAAAATTACGATACCTGTTTTGCTTGGGGATGTTAGTGGGGTAGCTTTAATGTCTTCTCTTTTTTTTTTTTATCTGTCCTTTTCGTTCTTTGTTCTTTAAAATGTAATTGACAGCCTAAACTTTCCGAAGTGCAGCAAATTTCACGCATGCATGTTCAGTGGTTGCGAAGTGATAGCATTTCCGCGTTTCATACGTATTCGAAGACGCAGTCCAATACGGGTGTCAAACAGTGCGATCGAGCTCGACCGAGATTGATCGCGATCAAAAGTGCACCATGTGACAACCGTATAAGAGACAGTGCCGAAGAATCGCTGGCTTTGTGAGCACTTTAAAGAAAGAAAAAAAAAAGGCTACGACAAACTGGACCAGGCGCACACATGAACTGTCGGATGCAATGCATTATACGACAGTTTTGCAGACTAGCTGCGTTTACTCTGTCTAGACATGCACAGAAAGTGGTTTTGGCACGTAAAACCCCAAATATTATTATTATTAGACACGCTGCCATTATGAAACGTCCAAAACGCTTTGGGGCTAACACCTTCCGCGCTTGAGCATTCATGTGGATGCATGAGCGAGTTAAGAAATATGAAGCAGGCGACACACAATGATCCTTTACACGTTTTTTGTCGCGTTCATTAAATGACACTGCCTTTTGCTTTGCAGACGGGCAATAATTCCTTCTCAGGGCTTCAGAGCGAAGGGCTACTTCAATGCCCACATTTGTACAGGGTGGCAAACAAAAGGCTCAGGTCTAAAAAAAACAAGGAAGCGCAAGTAAAGCACATCAAGCTGGCTCGTGATGCTGCGTGGCCAGAAAAACGCTGCAACACGCGCCAGCGGAGAATGAATGGAGCGTGGGGTGGGCCTTACCGGCGAGCACGGTCTTCCACTGAACGGTGAAGAAAATCAAGTAGAAACCGTAGAGAGAGATCAGGTGCAGGCTTCCCATGAGAAGCACATTGCGCCATACAATCTCCCTTTTGTACGGCTTGGGGGCCGGCAGCTCTTCCGTCACGGTCTCCGTCACTGTCGACATGGTTCGCTTCTGCGTACGTTAAAGACGGCAACTCTTCAGTATAGCAGACGACATGGCGGACTAGACTCGGAACTTGACACCCTAAAATCCGGACATACGCTGCGCGACATAGCGTGGTCGTGGCAAGATCACTAGCAATCGAAATAAATTCCCGCTGTAACCGAGGGTTGCCCGATAAAACAATGCCCGGTGCTTGCATGCTGGAAGGGGGTGTGTTTAGGTGATTGATTGATTCGTCTGATTTCTGCAAAGGTCTGGTGGACGGAGTGGCAGCAACAGGTAAAGGTGCCAGAAGAATAACACATGGAAAGACATTCGACAGTCTGTACGAAGACCGCTTCGCATGGTGCTGCCGTTTTGCGGGAAAGCCAATGTGCTGACTGCAGCACAAGCGATAGTTGTGCGCGCAAAGCTACAGGCAGCCAAGGAAAACGATTTGCAACATCATTGGTGCCCGAAGCCCACTTGCGAAGAAAATATGCTATTGAAACAGGGGCTTATGTATAGCAGCAAAAATAAAAGAGATGTGCTCCGATTCATTCTTACATCACCTATACGGACGCGAAGTTCATAACGCGAATTGCATCACCCGAACTCACGGAAGGTACAAGTCTTAAAAAAGAAAGGAACAATTTGTAACTTCGTAAAGTCTTACTGAAGGCTATATTCGCCAAAACAATACTAATTTCCTTTCTAGACACTAGAGAAAGAGAAAAAAAAAACTGTCTAGCTAGCCCGTGTGGGCAATGTTGCCCCGGCTAATTCACCGAAACTTGTCCGTCCGCCGAAGCTATCCGGTCCCTTACCGGCAGGTACACTTCAGTCAAACGCCAAGACGGGAGCACTCGCCTGTGGTTAATCCAGCCGCGCGGAGTATCCAATGTGACGGCTGCCAACGTGCTGCCACCGCAGTTATAAGAGGAGACGTGCGCCGCTGCTGGCGGGAATCCAGAGAGAGCGGATAAAAATCACGCGTTCACAGGCCGACGGGGAACGCCGGCTGGAGGAAGCCGGTTGTCACGTGGCGTCATCTCGCGGTCTTATGATTGGCTGGGGCGCGCCGGAAGCAACGTGGCCTTCCCTCACCATCTCCTGACGAACGAGCGGATGGGAACCGCCGCGAGCACGCCGCCGAGCAGACGACGCTGACCGGCTGATGTTCGCCATTCAGTGAGAACTCAAAATATATAGGCAATCTCATGCTTTAAGAGTGACCGAATGAAGGGAGCCCGTCGAAGACTGGTAGCACTGTTTCAATATTTTAACACAGCTCCGTGTTCGCACGCAGCCGCAGAAAAGGAGCCGCTGCAAACACCGGTTGGCAGTAAAGGGTGGCGTGACGCCCGTGGCGTGAGTAGATCAGATGATGCGCCTTCTCGCCCCGCTGCTTTCTCGCCCCTTCAGCCGCGCTTAGAGCGTACTAGATAGGGCGAGCGGATCCAATGCGGGCTCCCCGCTGAGGCATTCTTTTATTGAAGTGCTGGTGGCGCCATTGTCGCCTTTACCTGAATGAGCGGCCCCGCGCGCCGGCCGTACGCCTGTCGCGGCGGAGGTCCTACTGCAGCGGTATGGAGCTTGGACATGTGTCTGCTGTGTTCAGTTTTTCTACTCAGCGGCGGAAACAGGGATGTTGTTCCCCACCGACGTGTTATAAAGAAAATGGAGAAACAGTGACGAAAACAACAAAGGCGACGCAAGAACGACGATGCAACGAGCAAACGACGGCGACTCAGGCCGCAAGATCGCCTCAGCCAATCGGCGCAGCCGAAACAACCGGAGCTCCACGATAAGGCGATGGCAGCGCCGTCGCAATTTTAGCGGTTCGGCGCTTAGTACGGCGCCCGCTGGATCAACTCTTCCATTTTATAGTACACTCTACCCGTGCTCGCTTTCTCCACGCTTCGCGCCTCCGCTGGGACGAGGGTGGGCAAGGACGTACCTAGGGGCGCCACTTTTGAAAAAAGGTGGCAGCATTGAGCAGAATCTCTCGAGTGTACGTAGCATCTTTTTAATGCGTTATCCTTAGGAGCGTCAAAAGAAGTGTTTGTGTGCGAAGCGTGCGAGGACGGTCACGTGGTATATATATATATATTACATGCAATGAAGCCAAGGAAGGCATAGGGGTAATTAGCAATGGTTGAAATTGAAATGTAGAAAATAATGAAGAAAAGGGAAATAAAAGTGGTCGAAAAGATAACTTGTCGCCGGTGGGGACGGCGCCGGCTAATACTCCCAGGACAAGATATAGTACAGATAAATACCTAAGTGAGGGGGGGGGGGGGGGATGGATTGATGATCGTCGCTGTAGCACAGTTGGTAGTTCACCCTGCGCGTAATGCTAAGGTTGTGGGTTCCGTCCCCACCGGTGACAAGTTACCTTTTTATGCACTTTCACTTATCGCTAGTATTTTCTACATTTCAATTTAAACCATATCTAGTTACCCCTATGCTCTCCTTGGCTTCATTGCCTGTTGGGTTTATGTGGTACTGATGAACAAAAAAGTCTAGCCCCTCTGTTTCGCTTTTTCTCGTTGATATAGTGCAAGTGACGGTGGTCTGCTCTGGCCCACCATCATTTACACTTCGCTCCTCGAAGAGAGACACAGGACGTGTGTATAGTGAGCTCCTGAACAACACTTTGCGATGTGGTGAACGCGGTTTAAGTCATAGATCCGAGACCTCAAAGAAGTGCGTCGTAATGCTGACGCATTTCTCACATTTCTGCTAAATAGCCACAGCAGTTTTTTTTTCTCCACCCTCTAACTCTCGGTAAATTTCGAGCACTTGTGAGGTTCACGATACCCGTCAGGAGACAAATACCCTGTAACAACCTCTAGCCAGTGTTTTTAGCGTAGTCAATGGCCTTGCTCTACCTGCTATGCTACCGGAACGATTCAAAAGTGTCTTATTTCCGATAGCAATTAAAAAAAAATGCGCGGGGTGTGTGAGCGTTCGGCCTGTACGTGTTGTAGTTGTTACACGGAGCTGTCAAATGTAGAGAAAACTACTGATTGAACGGCAAAGGTACAGATAGGTAGTCATCGTGTATGGGCAATGTGGTCGAGTGTAAAAGTTTCGGAATAAAGCCAGTGGCGCCTACATACCAAAAGAAGTCCAACAACAGATATTGAAAATTTCTTGTACGCTTGTCAAAGCCGGTAATGTGGGGGGGCATGCTTGTACCAAATTTTGATAGTTACAATTCTCTCCAATACACGCCATAAATTCTTACACACTATGTAGAACGACTTCTAATAACTATGGCAGTGAGGGTCGATTCATTATTTAATTAAAACAAGAAACATTGCTGGCTCGGCTAGGTTCTGATAAACTACGGCCAACGACTAAGTGATGTATGAATGTGCGAGTACTGAATCTTCGCTATAATGTGCTTTTGTCTGACAAAATTGGCTCTTCTTCGAAGCTAGAAAGATCTTGATATAGACATCGATCTTTGATATCTTGACATTGGTCGCGCGCTTAAATGCACTGTCGCTGTTGTGGGCTTGCAAAAATGGCGCTTACTTATGAAGACTATCATCCCGAAATAGTGTCCAGGGTCGCATTGCAAGCGAAGGATGATAGTGAGAACGATGGTGAAAAAGTGCAATCGGCCCCTTGGACCGATTGCACTTTTGGACCGATTGCATCGAAGTATTAATAGGTGTAAATACCGCCACCTACAGGTTTTACTTGCGACACGCGGAACGTTTCCTTTATTTTGTGCAATGTGCAATCTTCTAGTCTTACGACAAACGCGTTTGGGCATTTAACTGCTCTAACACCCTGCTTCTCCACGTCCCTCAAATTGGATGATCCAAAAGTTTATTTATGCAGCAGTGAAGATTACAGTGGTCTTTTTTTTTTTGCATCGCGTAATCAACGGTTGCAGTAATCTGGCGATATATGTGGTAATTGCTGATTAAGTGATTCGCATAAATGTGCTAGACAATGTCGTAATTCATTACATTAGGTAAAATGTAACAATCGCAGAATTGAGGCACGCCAGCGCTCAAGACATAGCGATATCTCTGCCCAAAGAATTACAGTGGCATTTGTGTATTTGCTTTATTTCTGCAAAGCCTCTCTCGCTCAATGCTGCAGAAAGCTAAGCGCAACACCGGTGCGTTTTGACACAGAAAAGCTTTCAAAATTGGAATAGTTCAAAATCAACTCTCCAGCTCCCTACTAAGGGGACATGTCTACAGCCCTTGTACTTGCTTCAGCTTCGTGTTTGCAACGTTTGCCTGAAGTAATCGATCGAACTGTTATTCAGCCCATCTTAGTTAATTATTAATTACCACACATTTACTGATGTATGCCGCCCCTAGTAATAGGCTGCCGAAAGAAATGATATATCCTCTGCATTAGGCTCCAAAATTTCGGCTCTTCCCACTTTAAGCAGCTGTACTCAGCTCAGACTTTAAAAGGCACTTCACTCGCTCCGGTAGGTATTCGTCATTCAGAAAACGTCAGATTCAGATTCGTCATGAAAACCTTCGTTGGTCTTGCCATGTTCACTATATTAAGGGCAATATTGCCCATTGTATTGGTATGCTTAATAAGTTTCGCTTATTGTTGCCTCGTTATATGCGACGTCAACTGTATTTTAATACTGTCCATTCGCGACTGCATTACTGCCTGCTTGTTTGGGGCACCACTACTAGGTCTAACATGGAAAGCCTAAATCGATTACAGAAAAAAGTGTGCGCTTTATTGAAAATTTACCACAACGTGAATCAACATCTGTATATTTTTCGCAGAATCGCATCCTGGACATTGAATCACTATATAAACTGCGATTATCAGAGCTCGCATATTCAGATTTCAAAACTGATCCACAACTCTTCTCTTTGAGGTATACCAAACATGAATCCCATTACGAGGTTAGGAGAGCCAACTTCATCAAGTTTAAATGTAGGACGAATTACGGGACACAACTGTTAAGTTGGCAAATTCTTAATCTGTTAAACCTTTATCCCGTTCTGACTGACAACATTGAAAACTGTACCTCTTTGCCTGCTTTCCGAAACCAGGCAAAGAGATTTTTCTTAAATCGTGTATAAACCAGTTAGAAATTTGTTCCTTTGTTTTTTTTTTGTCAGGTGAACATATTTGTCATGTGAACATTCTTTTTTTATTGTCGTGTAAGAGATCCAGTTAGGACTCTTTGCTTTTTTTTTTGGTCAAGAGAACATGTATGTACTTATAATACATTCTTAATTAGATTGATTTGAATGTACAGTGTATGTATATTGCTGTATGTGAATTGTTGTAGTCTTCCTGTTAAAAAAAATGTGTTTGTACTTCGTAACTTACCATGTCGAAACTGTGCCTGCGTGAATTCAGGGTGTCTAGGATCTAGTCAGGTGACCACGTGTGTCACCTTTAGCCCTCTTCACCGGGACAACTGTATATTGTCTAAATTTCAATAAAGTCAAAGAGCCGGTTTCGATAGTGTTCAACCATCCGTACTCCACAGCGTCCTTTTTTCTTTCTCTTAATTTAGTACACTTTCCTGTTAAGTTATATTTTACCTTTCTAATTATATGCATTGAAAGTATGATATTGATGTTCGCTGCAGTCTCCTAAAACATTTTTACCTTCCCATATGAAGCAGGCGGGATCGTCGACGGGTATTCACGCACTTGGTTTCTTTCTTTGCCTTTCAGGCATGCTTTCCAAGCGAAATGAAGCAGCGCGAATGTAGAAGGGCGTTTGATATCGGCCGCGTCAATCGACGGCTTTGAAGGGACATGGAAAAGCAACAGTAAATTAGCTTAGACAGGTAATGCACCATTTCAAAACTCAATTTTCACTCATTCGTCCAAGAAAGAAATATTCATTTTTACTGGAAACAACAACAGCAACAACAACAACGACGACGACGACGATGGGTAAACTTCCCATTTCGGAATTTCGCGCCGAGGGCCGCGCACGTCAGCGCGACCTCGCGAATGCCAAAGTATGTCCCCGTGTTTGGGCCACTTTGGCGCATGAAAAGCTCTGTAAACTAGCTAGCTTTAACTTTCGTTCCATTAGAATACAAAGCAGCCCTTTCGTTAACAGATAAGCAATTAACGAGGCCCGAGTAGAGGCTGTCAAAATCCTCGACGTCGCGGCGAGTTGGCGCGGGTCTTCTTTCGTGGCGGCGTTGCCATCAGTTTTTTTTTTTTCGTTCATGCGCCCTTTCTGGTATACCGAAGCCTCCTCTCGCGGGAAGCGTGGCCCTTTTTCTGGCAGGTAATCGTAACTTGCCAATACAACCTAACCTAATATCCACATTTAGTCATACACCCGCTAAGCTGAGAACCGGTACGTCTATGGTGCCGTATATACATAGGGCGGCAAAATGGATGAGGTGGAAGCCGTGCTCGGGCGCCGGTCTCACTGCGCCCTGTATTCGCGACACTCTGCGTGCTGCAGGAAATGTATCTATTCAAACGATGATCGCGGGCATTTCTGAGGGCGTTGCCTTCGAGGCGTCCGCAGACAGAGGGACCTGGCATCCTTCAGATCTGGTTTGTTAGTTTCAATTGAGGCTACATGTACGCTGCTGTCAGCGCGCGTATATGGGGCGTTGAGCAACCACCCGTCGCTATTTGGAATGATGCTTCAAACGGGACTAGTTGGTAAGACGTCACTCGGTTTGCTGCGCTGGTCTCGTGCCGAAGCACAAGTTGTTCGGCTTGGCCTACTTTGTGTGGTGTTGTGAATCGTGCGGAAACCAGCGCATGGAAGCGAATGACTTTTGTGGACGTTGAGAGCCACCTTAGAGAGCGGTTCACGGCCAACTTATCCGTGTAGCGGTTTATGTTGTGGTGATGCATGCAGCCGGATGACCACAACATAAACCGCGACACAGATACGTTGGCCGTGAAACGCACTCTAAGGTGGCTCTCAACGTCCACAAAAGTCATAGAGTATATATATATATATATATATATATATATATATATATATATATATATATAAACGAGAAGGAAGAGGGTTAACCAAGGGTCCCGATTTTATTAGTAATATCATAAGAAGCCAACAAACATTGACACCAAGGACAACATAGGGGAAATTACTTGTGTTTTTAATAAATGAAATAAAGAAACGAAGAATTAATGGAAATTAAAGTGGATGAAAAAACAACTTGCCGCAGGTGAGAACCGAACCCACAGCCTTCACAGGTGTCAATGTTTGTTGGCTTCTTATGATATTACTAATAAAATCGGGACCCTTGGTTAACCTTCTTCCTTCTCGTTTATCACTTAACGAGGGTCTCGAATCCGGCTACATTGATGCCTTCAGGTAGCATATGTGGGTTTATTGACCAGTTGCCTTCACCCAAAAAGATCACGTTCTCGTGACGCCTGCGGCAAAAAGGACGTCCCACGTCCGCCGCCATGGTCTGTGTGTGGTGGCGCTGGCTAACACTCCCAGGGTTCTACTAGGACGCATAAATACCCAAGAAAGTGGATGGGAAAACAGCGCCGCGGTAGCTCAATTGGTAGAGCATCGCACGCGAAATGCGAAGGCTGTGGGTTCGGTTCCCACCTGCGGCAAGTTGTTTTTTCATCCACTTTAATTTCCATTAATTCTTCGTTTCTTTATTTCATTTATTAAAAACACAAGTAATTTCCCCTATGTTGTCCTTGGTGTCAATGTTTGTTGGCTTCTTATGATATATATATATATATATATATATATATATATATATATATATATATATATATATATATATATATATATATATATATATATATATATATATATATATATATATATATATATACACGCACACACACGCACACTTAAATCTATCATGAGAAGCCAAAGAACAAGGACACCAAGGAGAACATAGGGGGAACTACTTGTGCCCCTTGATTGAATTAAAAAAATGATAAATTAATGGCAATGAAAGTGGACGAAAAAAGAACTTGCCGTAGGTGGGGAACGATCCCACATATTTGCAGTACGCGTGCGATGCTCTTACCAATTGGGCTACCGCGGCGCCCCATCGCTACCATCCCATCCACTTTCTTGGGTATTTATGAGTGATTCTGTCGAACCTTCAAACTACGTCTGCTCAAAATGCACTGAAAGTACTGGACGCCTTGAGCCCAGTACTTGAGTCCCTCGAATAGAGACATGGCCAGCCATCGCCCATCGTTTCGAGAGGAAGTCAAGGCAGCGTCAATCATACAGTGGAACGCAAGAGGACTAAAATCACGCCTTTCGGACTTTCGTCAGTATATATATACTAATTTTTTCCCAATCATTGTCATATGTGAGCCTAATGTGTCAAAACCAGTCAGATTATCGGGATACGAAGCTGTTATATCCGCAACAACTAATGCATGCAGCAAAGTCATCGTTTTTATTCGTCGAGAACTGACCCATGTTCGCCAGCCGATTCCGCCTCATGATGAAAATCAATACGTTTGCCTCATCATTAAAAAGGGCAAACTCATGTTTACACTTGTAGGCGTTTATATATCGCCTTCAAGTATCTTTGATCCCAAACGATTAACGAATATCTTGTCTGTGTGCCCTGCCCCATATGTCATCATTGGAGATTTTAATGCGCACCATATAGCATGGGGAAGCGCAAAAACAAATGCAAGAGGGCAAAGACTTGCAAACTTCGCCTGTAACCACGGCCTTTCACTCCTGAATGACGGCAGCCCAACGTTTATACGAGGCGTGAATTATGGCAGCTGTCTTGACCTAGCTTTCGTCTCCAGCACTTTCACAAGATATGTTAAATGGTTTTCGGATATCGAGACACACGGGAGTGATCATATTCCCACATACCTTGTCATCAAAGGAATGTCCAGTCCCACCCCACGGAACACCATTCGATTAATTGATTGGACCACTTTTACTTCCACCATGGAGGATGCTTGTCGAGAGGGCTTGTCCTCTGGATTAGAGGAAGCAATCAAGTCTGCAATGCTACACGCCACGCGCACGGTCACGGTTTCGTCGAAGCACACGGAATTCGATATAGAGTTGGAGCGACTTCGTGCGCTCCGTCGTCGTGCGGAGCGGCGTTACCGGCGTACAAAGTCCATCGAAGACCTTAGGACAGCCAGACGACTACGAAAGAAACTTCAACGTCGCATGGATAGATTGGCATCTCGACGTTGGGCAAGATTTTGCCAGTCACTAGACCCCCGAAAGCCACTTTCCCACATCTGGAGAACCATACGTGGTCTACGTTCCTTCCCTGAACAACGCTTCCCATTCAAGGCGCTGGCGCTCTTCCAGGGGCGGCTAGAGGCTGATGTTGCAGAAGACTTTTGTGCAAGGATCGCTGGCCAAGCAACCGGTCCAGGCTTTCCAGCCCCCAGTCGCATCCCTGTTTCACGTGACGGCCGCATGGATCTTCCATTCATAATGGAGGAACTAGAAGCGGCTCTTGCTCTATGCAGGCGTTCTTCATCCGCGGGACCAGATGGAATATCCTACCGCGCCTTGAACAACCTGAGTGATGGCGCACGAAGAGAACTGTTACATCTCTACAACTTATCTTGGCAGGATGGCATGGTTCCCGAAGAATGGAAGATAAGCCGCTTGGTCCCTCTCCTGAAGCAAGGCAAGTCCCCACTTGAAACCACCTCATACCGCCCTATAGCGCTGGCCAGCTGTGTGGGAAAGATAATGGAAAAGATGATCCTTGCCCGCTTGGAGTGGTACCTGGAGCACTACAACATGCTACCGAATTGCATGGCTGGTTTTCGTCGAGATCGTTCTTCCATAGACAGTGTTGTTGATCTCGCTACGTACGTCCAGCTTCAAAAGTCACGCAAAAGATTATCTGCAGCTCTCTTCTTGGATGTCAAGGGGGCATACGATAACGTATCTCACCAGGCTATCCTCGATGCTCTTGAGATGGTTGGCCTAGGTGGTCGAGTTTTCCAATGGATCTCTCATTACCTTTTTATGAGATCGTTCTTTGTCTGTACCGGTGATGGTAAAACCGCACTACACTACACGTACCGAGGTGTACCTCAAGGCGGTGTACTAAGCCCTACCCTATTCAACCTCACACTCATTGGTCTCGTTGATCATCTGCCAGCAGCGATCAAGATATAAATGTACGCCGACGACATATGTATATGGACCTCAGGTGTGACACGTCCTCAGATACGTGCAAGACTTCAAAAAGCTGCTACTCTAACAGCTCTATACCTCCGCAACCGAGGTCTTGAAATCTCATCAGACAAATGTGCACTGATGGCGTTCACTCGCAAACCAATGACACCCTACGCCATATCAATAAATGGCCAGATAATTTATATGAGAAGACTCACAAATTTCTTGGCATAATCATTGATAGAGATCTCTCATGGAGCCCGCACGTTACCTACTTGAAAAAGCGTCTGACAGCAATCTCCCAACTTTTCAAGTTTCTGGGAGGAAAGACTTGGGGAATGTCAGTGCACGCAATGTTGGAATTGTACAGGGCTCTTTTTCTGGGCTTCTTGAGATACAGTTTGCCCGTACTGACCAACACCTGCCAGACAAATCTTCGTGCTCTACAGGCTATTCAAGCTCGGGCTCTCAGGGTGTGTCTTGGTTTGCCAAAATGCACATCGACAGCAGCGACTATTGCGATTGCTCAGGACCAACCTATACAAACACACATTGCGGTAGAAGTGTTGAGAGTGCACATTAGGCACGTTGCCCGTGCCTGTTCCCACCATCTGGCAACACTACCATCAGAAAGGCCGCAGGCAGCCTTTTGTACTACGATTTCGGAGTATTACACCTGCCTCCCATCAGGCTACACCCCCGCAACTAAGCCATCGATTCCTCCATGGTGTTTGGCTCGACCCGCAGTGCACCTCACCGTACCAGGAATCAGGAAAAAATCTGAGCTGTCATCACCAGCTCTTAAACAACTAACTCTGCTTCTTTTGCACGAGAGGTACGCCGAACACGTACATATTTATACTGATGGATCGGCAACTCTCCAGTGTTCCTCTGGAGCCGTGGTCTTCCCAGCGAAAGCCACCACCATCAGTTTCAAGACATGTCACCCAACGACACCGATGGCCGCGGAACTTGCAGCCCTTCGCGCTGCACTTCGTCTCGTCAACCAAGAACAACCTCGAAGGTGGTCTATATTCAGTGACTCCAAGGCTGCACTGCAATCTTTGCTATCGGCCCTGCGGCGCGGACCACACGAACAACTGGTATTTGAGATTAGAGAACTCATTCATACCTTAACTGAGAAAGGACACCACGTGACATTTCAGTGGCTTCCAAGTCACTGCGGAGTCATAGGGAACGAACACGCTGATAACGCTGCTCGGTCGGCTCTTCAAGGGGACGAAGAGGAGCCGATACCGTTATCAAGGACCGATGCCGCTCGAAAACTTCGAATGATCAGCCGTCACATCACGTTATCCTTGTGGAACGCTGGAAGTTTTCACAACTACCGACTCCACCAGCTTGACTCCTCCCTACGCCTTTGTATTCCAGCTGGGCTCTGTCGTCGCGAAGCTACCCTGCTTTGTCGCCTATGGCTAGGGGTGGCTTTCACCAAGTCTTTCGCTTACCGAATTGGATGGGCCGACGACCCCTCGTGTGAGGACTGTGGTAACGAAGAGACTTTTCAACACCTTCTTTGTGACTGTCCTCGATATAATTTACAGAGACAATCACTTGCAACCGCGATAGCGCGTTTTGACCACAGACCTCTCACAGAGGAACTCATTTTCAGATACCGCCATCATAAGCCATCGCAGCAGAGGGCGACGAGGGCACTGTTGCGGTTCTTGAGGGCGACAGAACTGGACAGGCGACTGTAGCCTGAACAGATGTTAATGTTGCTACAAGTGTCAGTGTGCTGTGCGATGACAGTGTTCGGTGACAGTGACCGATTGTGATTGTGTGTCTATGCTCCTTCCTTTCCTTATCTCTACTTTGTTTCCACTTTACCTCCCCCTCCCCTCTCTCCCCAGCGTAGGGTAGCCAACCGGATTTTTTTTTCTCTGGTTAACCTCCCTGCCTTTCCCCTTTCCTCTCTCTCTCTCTCTATGTTTTACTACTAGAACTAACCTTGGGCGAAAAGGATGAGGAATAAGGATTGGAATTCAATGGAAAAACGGAATATCCTGCTTGCTAGCCTCTACTATGCACTTGGGAGCTGGGCGAAACGAGCATTAAGATGAAAGGAATAGTGATTAAGGGAAAGTTTGGCGGAGGCACAGTCTATAAGGGCAAATAAACGCAATATAGAAGTTATGCATACAGCCCTCCGCAAAGTAGAGTGAATGAAGAGTATTGGGAAGCGATCCAACATTAGTCAAAAGAGAACTTGACGCTGCAGGTGAACAAACAAAAACGACACCGATGCTTCAGCTTTTGCAACTTATATTGCAAGATCTATTAGCAAAAGAGCAGGCTATGAACTTGGGGGAACTAACTGATTCGTTTCCAGCTGGACGAAGAAGAATTTAAAGCATTTGCAATTGTGCGTGTACGATATGCGCCTGTTCCGTAAAAAAAATAAAGGATAATAGAATTAGATTCTGGGGTTCTACGTGCCAAAACCGCGAACTGATTATGAGGCACGCCGTAGTGGGGGGCTCCTCATTAATTTTGACCTAATGGAGTTCTTTAACGTGCACCCAATGCACGATACGCAGGTGTCCTTGCATTTCGCCGCAATGGAAAGGCGGCTGCCGCGGCCGAGATTCGATCCCGCGAACTCGTGCATAGCAGTGCAAAGCCATAGCCGCTGAGCCACCACGGCGCGTATGGGCCTATTTTGAGACGAACTTATTGGAAAATGGGGTCATACGAGATAAAACCGTCTAACTAGCTTATAAACGGTTTCGTATCTGCAGTGGCATTCCTTATTAATGTTTTAGTTTATTTTCTTGGAAAAGGGAGAGCGCTTTAGCAGTTCGGGGAAGAGCACCTGCGAGTAATTAAGTGTCGCAGCTTGAAAATTACGAAATAGATATCACACGCGTTTATTAATTTCCATTGCATGGCCTGTCAGAGCTCGTGTGCATGGCGGGGCATCGCTCAGGCGACATCCAAAACTCAGTTAACCTCGAATGAGCTGAGGAGGTCGGCAGTGCCTCCACTCCCGCCCTTCAGCGCAGGTTACCGCTGTCGCAGGCAGTGGCAACGTTGCGAGCGCATGGAAGGACGTCCTTGAGCCAGCCTTACTCGAGCAAGGCTGGCGCAACACGGCCGTCCGTTCTGCTGTGTTTCGCAAGCTGCGTCTCGGCTCCGAACGGACACTGACCCCTTTGCTCCAGTTGCTGAGCATTTAGTTCGCACCGCCCGCGCCTCGTGCAGTTAGGACGCCAAGGCCGAGTGACTTTGCAACGTCCGCGCTGAAACACTGCGGCAGGGCTAGGAAAGGGGGCGAAACGAGCAGAGGGGAGGACAGTGCGCGCCTTGCATTCGCGTCTTTTCCGCACCGCTCTGTATACCCACGTCCATGCCGCAAGACTGGCCTGTGCTGGCACCCATTCTTCGCGCAGGAGTCGGTCGATGTTCGATCTCTGATCGACTCACAATGTCCTCTGTGTGCACTCAAAGTGCGCTATGCTGCTCTCTAGCGCTGCCTCGACCCCTGTAGAACTGCGCCGCTCGTCGTCGGTGTTGCGTCGTGCAGCACACAGGTGGACAGTTCTCTCCATCGCCCTGGCCGCGAGTCAGTGCCGACCAGAGTGTCTCCGCTTCTTCCTTTCTTCGCGGCGCCAGCGGAACGGAACACGTGGTCGCCGTGAGTTCTGAATGGGCTTCCGGGAAGGATGCCAGCGGCCGACGAAATTATAAGGCAGCGCACGCCTCCGACGCCGGGGGTGTCCACTTTTTCTAGTGTATATTACAGGCACGCGCACATTACTCACTCAACTACACGTCACACCTCAAAATGTGATAATATTGGCCAAATTGGATAAAGCGGGACCGCTAAAAAGTCCGGCAGAACCAATTTCACGACGACTGTCGACGTTTATGCTAGCATTGAAGCGATGTTGTGACACACCGTATTGCCAATGCCAAAACGTGAATACAGCCGGGCTCCTTTGTCGCACGTTTCACTGCACACGCTGCGCGCCTTCTAGGGGCACCAGTGCGCGTGACACGGATTCGATTCCACCGAGCACCGGATGAATTTAAAAATCATTTCTTGTCATCGTGAAGCGGCACACACCCAGTGGGACATGCCTAGTCACTCAAGTTAACGTCAAGAGATCTATATTTTATTGAAGGATAGGCAGAGACGTTGGCCTGAGATAGTGTGCTCTAGCCGTCAAACATGTTCACTGAAGAGCGGCACACACCTACCGCCACATACGCAGTGACACAAGCTGGTATACAAGAAATGTTCACTGAAGAGCAGAAAATCGGCCTCTAGGATCAGCAAAACGGCTGATCGCGAGAGACGCGGCCCGAGCTCAAGGCATTCCGGAATAAGGACCGAGTCTCCAAAACTGCATTTACACAATAAAGACGTTTATTCCCTCTCTCTCCAAGTCGGCGTAAAAAGAATTTCGTTGAAGAGGGAAGAGTTGCACATAGGTACAGAGTGTCACTAGCCGGGTGCGCGACGAGTTCGCGTCCTCGCCGGACCTACAATAAAGTTTATTCACTCACTCAGTGTCACATGCTCATGCAGAGACCCAAGTTGGTCTGACGGTTGGTTTTGAACCCTGCTCCCATGTTTGGATTACCTAGCGTACCCAGGTTGGCGGGAAAATGGTTAGAGACATAGATAGCCAGCCCCCGGAAAGTGCGTGAAGTACCATATGAATGCTAATTGCACTAAACGTTGCTGCGTGGGAACGGGCTGCCTTGCCGAGATTGCGAAGAAAAGTGAAAACAAAAGATTCCGGGAATGGAAGCACAAGTGAAAAGCACAAACAAAACATTTAGGCATAGCGGCACAAAACAACAACCAATAGTAAGAGCGCTGTGGACGATATACTACGAGCACGGCCCAACCTGTTTTCGGCATATCTAGGAAGAGCCCGTGTGGCGTTTCCAGTAATCAGCAATGTGTCGGCGGGAAGGCAAGACCATTTTTGCGAGGAAAGTGAATGATTCAGGGTGCGTCGGAAAACACGCTAATCATTCACCCAGTGAATTTCTTTATTTGTCCGGGACAAGCCGTCCACTATAGTCGATTCCCGGTTATAAGTATGCGGGGAGCCACACTGCACCTCAATGCATCTGCATTGTGTCTTTCACTCACTGAATTGTAGACACGACCGATACCCCAGGGATTCCTTTCCGCCGCTGCTACCCACGCTGTCCGCTGCGTGTCGAAAACCTGCGAGCCACTCATCCGGAAAATCCGACTGCGCACTACGCCGTTCGCCCTTGTCCCGCGCGCGCAAGTGGCCCGTTTCCTGGCGCGTCTTTGTCTGCAGGAACGTGAAAAGGTTGAGAGTCGGCGTTGAGCATGACTCTCCGTGCAGTGTCGGTGCGTGAATTCGTTCACGTAATTCTACTACCTAAAGAAGACGCGTGGGTTTCCTTCAGCGTAAACGGTGACTTCGGTGCAAGCGGGCGTCGTCCAAATTCTTGACGGAGGAGGTGTGGTTTTCCCGACGCGCAAAGGGCAGCCGCGACCGCGCGCTCTGTCATGCGGACTCATCCGCTGGACGGCTGGACCACTACTGCACGGCACCGTGGCTGTGTGCTGTATGCGGCTGACTGCAAGAATTTTCGGCGCCTGTTTCAGGCTGCTGCGGTTCGCAGCGGGAGCTGTAGATGTAAATAATATAAAAAAAACACTTCGACCGGAGTACAATACTCTTTTTTTTGTAATTTGAGCTTGCGCCATACGCACCGTCGAAAATCTGCCCCCCACCCTTTTTTTGGTCCTCTTTAGCTTTATTTAAGTTGCCCGCATGGGCAGGGGCTGATTTCAGGAGCAGCAATTGAAGTGGGAGGTAAGGCCCCAAGGCAACCAGTAGGTAAGAGAGAGAGAGAGAGAGCAAATGATAAATGAAAGGCAGGGAGGTTAACCAGGACTGAGCTCGGTTGGCTACCCTACACTGGGAAAAGAGAAAAAGGGAGGGAAACATCAAAAGAAGAGGAGAAAGTACACTAGGGACATCGATCGGGTCACTCAGTCCGGATCACAGACGGCGACTCAATCTGGTAGCTTTCAAATATCGTAGCAGCGCTTTTGTGCCCTTTTGTAGCTGCAATATGCGAGGCCATGGCCCCAAGATCTTGTTCAAGGGGAACGGTTTTCTATCTAACTGATTTAAAGCTGTGCAGAGATCATGTCAGTAGGTAAGCTCGCCCAAGGACAAAGGACATAATAAAGAAACGACAAAGCATGAAAGTGTCTAACGCAAGAGATCAGATAAAATTCGCAGAACTGTCAAAATTGACAAATAAGAAGAAAGTAAGTGCTATCCGAAAATATAACGTCGGAAAGACTGACGAAGCAGCAAAAAATGGCCGCGGCATGAAATCAGTGAGAAGAAAACTTGGCATAGGATAGGGCAAGGTGCATGCAGTGAAAGATAAGTAAGGTATAATGTAATCACAAATTTCGGTGATATAATAAAAGCAGCGGAAGAATTCTACACTGACCCTGTAAAGCAACCAGGGCAACCACGCGACCGTCATTGGAAGTAGTCATAAACAGGATACAGAGGCTCGTTCTATAACTAGCGATGAAGTTAGAAGGACCTTACATAACAGTCAATTCAACCAAAGTAGAAGAATATATTTGAAATGCTCACGGCCCTTTATACGGTATACTTCACGACTTCAAGGGTACCAGAGAACTGTCAGAATGCCAGCATTATACTAATCCATAAAAAGGAAGACGTTAAAGAATTGAAGAATTATAGGCCCATATGCTTGCTTTCAGTGTTGTATAAAATATTCACCAAGATAATTTCCAATAGCATTAATGCGACCCTTGACTTCAATCAGCCAAGAGAACAGACTGGCTTCAGGAAGGTATATTAGACAATAGACCACTACCATGTCATCAATCAGGCTATTGAGAAATCTGCGGAGTACAATAAACCTCTCTGTATGGCTTTCATAGATTTGGAAAAAGGCATTTGATGAAGTAGAGATACCAGCAGTCATAGAAGCATTACACAATCAAGGAGTACAGGAGGCATACTTGATTATCTTGGGAAATATCTGCGATGATTCCATAGCTACCTTGCTTCTCCACAAGAAAAAGTCGAAAATTGCCTATCAAAAAAGGGGTCAGGCAAAGAGACATGCACAATCTCTTGCATTCAAGCTATTAAATTAGGAAGCCTTAGAAGTGAGGATCAACGGCAAATATCTCAGCAACCATCGGTTTGCAGATTAAATTTGGCTGTTCAGCAACACTGGGAATGAATTACGAGAAATGATTGAGGAGCTTAACCGAGAAATTGTAAGAATGGGGTAGAAGATTAATACGCAGAAGACAAAGGTAATGTTCTATATATCCTGGCAAGGGAACAAGAGTTCAGGATCACCAGTCAGCCTCTGGAGTATGTGCACCCCTGAGCAAAAGTATACAGACCAGGGATTGCCCGATTCAGCCGATTTTTTCCTATGCCTGTGAATGCAACTTGAAATTGATCACTGCAATCCAAACTTGGCTGTGTGAACTTTCCAGTGTACTCGTCAATTTCAGTTTATGCATGTTAGTTGCAAAGGAATTCAGCTTTTTTCGGCGACCCTGTGGTGCGTTTACTTTTGCTCACGGGTGTACAGGAGCACGTTTATCAAGGTCAATTACTCGCAGGAGACCCTGACTTCCTGATCATGAGAAGGAAACTTACAAAAGAATAAAAATAGGATGGAGTGCATACGGCAGGCATGGCCAAATCATGACTGGGAGCTTACCACTCTCGTTAAGAGGTGTACAATCAGTGCGTTTTACCGGTGCTGACATATGGGGCAGAAACTTGGAGGTTAACAAAGAAGCTCGAGAACAAGTTAAAAACCGTGCAACGAGCGATGGAACGAAAATGTTAGGCATAACATTAAAAGACAGGAAGAGAGCGGTGTGGATCAGAGATCAAACAGGGAGAGGAGATATTCTAGTTGACATTAAGAGAAAATGGCAGAAATTGAGGTGGGGTGATGACATTAAGAAATTTGCAGGCACAAGTTATAATCAGCTAGCGCAAGACAGGGGTAATTGGGGATTGCTGAGAGAGACCTTCGTCCTACAGTGGATATAAATATAGGATGATGGGGATCATCAACATGAAGATTGGCAGGGGCTGTGTATTTTAAAGAAATATAAGTAACCTTGCTACACATATCTCATAACGCAGAATATATATATATATATATATATATATATATATATATATATATATATATATATATATATATATATATATATATATATATTTCATATTATGTACATAGCCATCATCCCTGAACTTCTGCTTCTTCGCTGCCCGAGTTGCACATTGTCGTCATATCGGCTTGGCCTGTGAAGCACGGAAGCTACCCAAGCTGAGAGCAAACGTCGCTGCGACAACAAACGGCTCGACGTCAGTTTTCACCCTGGAGACGAAGTCCTGCTTTGGACTAACATTAACCTTTCTTTCTTTATATATATATATATATATATATATATATATATATATATATATATATATATATATATATATATATGCATGGCCATCGCGTAGTTCCCGAGACAAAGTCCAGGTAGCACTTTCCTTATGGCACGAGTGCCCTCTTGACAGTTTGTGTGGTTTGCTTTGCTCGCGAGTCAGGTATCAAGCTGCTCAAACTACGTTCATATCGCTGCTCATTTTTCTACACGGTATACCTTTGCACTCACGCTTTTACAAGTGTTTCTTCTTCTTTTTTCTCCAGCACTTTACTATTCTCACATGATTTTACAATATATTTATCGTCGCAATAATTATTTTACTTTACTCTAACGTATCCATTCGTTTAATAAACCGGGCCGGACATGCCCTTGTCCTTACTCGACACATTTCCACTTGGGCTCATGGGTGGATCCATTAACTCTCAGAATCATTCTGGCGATCATCGACAGTACACGACCACCCTTCAGACGGCCACAAACGTGAAACGGGAGGCGATGCGCTCAGTCATCTGAGTAGGTCGGGTCGGCAGGCTTTGAATATTTTCACGCGAAGTGCAAGGAAGGGAAGGCCTTAGGCCTTAGCACGGCGGGGCGCCAGTCTATAACGCCAAGCTTGGGAGACAACTCGGAGAGGGCGGGGGTCAAAGTATAGAGCGCCCGGAATTGAAGCGAAATGGCCAACCGTAAGCAAAAGAAATGTTCAAAGCATGAAGCAGGCTTAACCGAACAGGTGACCCGCCGCAGTAGCTTAGTGGCTGTGGCGTTGCGCTGATGAGATAGAGGTCACAGGTTCGATTCCAGCCGCGGCGGCCGCATTTCGATAGGAACGAAATATAAATGAACGCTCGCGTGCTGAGATTTTAGGCGCAGGCCAAGGTAACCCGGGTGCTCAAAATTTATCCGGAGGACCACACTACGGCGTGCCTCACAATCATATCGTTGTTTCGGCATGCAAAGCTGCAGATTTTTTCTTTTTTTTTTTGCCTGAGCATGAAGGGTCACGGCCACAAACGCGATCTATTTGCAGAAATTGGCCGAAATCGGGTAAGATACGTGGCGCACAGGTAAGATAACCTGTGACTGTTTCGAACAGTGCAATGGATATCAAGGGGAAGCGAAACGCAGTCGGTGGTGGCAGAATGCGAAAAAAATTGTGTGCATAAGCTCGAAGCAGTATGGGCGGACTTTGTTAGCGCTAAGCGAACGTGAGTAAAGAGCCTCGGGGGCCTTTGTACCATAGTAGACTTCGTTCTAGTGATGACGATGAACGTGATTAACAGCTTGGAATGCGCATAGAAATGATGGCCAAAACGCGCCGAACACAGTGTTCGCAACGATGCGCAGCGAATGGGAGCAGCATGTTTGTCGGCTGTTTGCTCGCGGATATTAACCCTGTAATATCGGACCCGCCAGGCATTCCTAGATCAGAAGACTCGTATCCGTGCCGTTCTCTACGACACTCACACAACCATCGGTACGTTTTGCGTCTTCCCAACTCTGTGTCTTTCAGACTCCCTCCTTTTGCAGGACGTTCTCGCCGGCCATGGGGCACGATTGAGCAGGCACACTGTCGGGTGTCACGGTTTCTCCGCGCTGAATCTGCGCTAGGCAATTATCTCCGGCAGAATACTATACCGACCGCCCGTTATTACACTTCTCAGGGTTGCACTTTGCGCGCACAGGGACAGTCTGGGTGCCATCCATTGCCTTCCGGAGTTACGTAATAGGCGTCGTCAGATAAAGCACTGGAAGAGTTCCAGCGCCTCTACTTCAGTCTACTTCAGAATGTTCTCACGAAACCTGATCTCAATGTAGGGACAAATGGTGGCCAGCCTGGCCTTCACTCATCATCTCAATAATCTGTGGATAATGATGGCGACTGTAGTGGCCAGTAGAGCATTAATCATGGCGATGATGTAAGTTTGCCAAAATAAGGCTGTCATGATGTAAGTTTGCCAAAACGGCGCCAAGATCGCGCCGTTTGGTTGATTGAGTGAGTGAAACATTCTAAAGCGATACAGAGGCTGCGAAGGTCGCGGTAGTGGCGGGCGCCGAATTAATTTTGCTGATCTGCGCGTTCTTAACACGCAGTCAATGATCGGTACACACGATAGTTTTTCTCTTAGATTTCGCCTCCATTGAACGCAGCCGCTGCGGGCAGAAGTCAAACCCGCCTTCTCGTGCTGAGCACCACAACAAATAGTCAGTGTGCCACCACGCAGGCTGAAGAGCGCCATTCTCAGTATCCGTAATGGTGACATCGGTGCCACAGAACCCCTATGCTTCAGGCCGTTCGGGATGCTATTTATGTGAGGCCCAGCTGGCCACAATACAGAACGTGGCATTATCAGCAGTTAGTCCTCGCTGCAGAGGGCCCACTTTCCTCAGTGTTATTGGGACGTATACATGAGCTAACACAGTGGCGTCTTGTCTAAAATTTTTGGCTGATGTTGTAGGTTTATGCATGACCAAAGTGACAAGTTTAATGCATGATGAAGGGAGGAAACAGTGCAGGGGCGGAGTTGCTCTTGCACTTTTCTGCCATCAATTTTTCCCCGTCATTGATTAGTCACTCTAAGAAAACTTGCTCAGTGATTGCGCCACAAACTTAGAGTATTGTTTTTCCTTGTGTTAGTCGGTAATTAGGAGGACTCCATACTGCATGACACTGGTGTTGTCCAATCCGAAACTAATTAGTTTTCCAGAGGGGCTATAGAGACGCGAGTCCCGGATGCGGACACGGCCCCCAGCTACGACACCAAAGGCACTCCGAAGAGTACGTTCTCCGGCGAAACTATTTTCTAGCTATGGCCAGCTGCACTCTAGGCGTGCGCACCGCGGACACCACGCACTGCGCGCCACTGCCGGTAGTTCCTGCAACCGACGGGTGCCCCATATCTATCAAGTAGGGTGCAAGTAAAATGGGTACTAATATACAATCGAACAGTGTATGAAACAGTCTATGGTGGCCCTACATTGTTAAATCGTCTTGCTCGTTTTCAACGATTCTGGCTGTGATTGCAACATTTTCCTGCAATCCGACTATCAAAGCCACGCAAAGCGTGAACAGCAAGTAAGTAAATCACCGTGTCGTTTAATCCTCTTTTTTCGTGCTTCTGAACTTTGATCTGCGAAGTTTCCGGCTTTCGTTCTGCCCCACTCGACTACTATGATAGATAGCACCAAGAAACATTGAAGCTTGGACTTAGAGCGCAGTGCCCACTTATGGTTGCCTTAAAACAGACGAACTAAATCATGAACAATTTGCATCCGCGCCGGGTAAACACTTACACAAATTTGTAAACACGCATGCACTGCAAGCATTTCTTGGTCAGCCCAGAACCGCGGTAAAGACGTCATTCGGCGTACCACACGACGCGACGGCATCCCGTGTAAGAGAGAACGTTCATGCTATGCGCAAGAGAGTGTTGCATAAGGCTGAGGAGACTGCCTGTGTGTGCACGCACTGATACACCGCCTTCTTGGTGTATCAGTGACTAGATGGTCCGGGTTTCGAGCAGTTCTCTTGGCAACGGCTCAAGAAGGGATAACCCCTGTAGCGCAGACATTCTTTCGGCGTCAAATGGCCGGGTCTTCTTATTTCTGTAGTCCGAAAAAAAGATACTGCGTTTACGCTGACGGTGGCGTCAAGAGCTCAAGCGTGCTGGTGGCCCGGTACTGCAGCGTCAGCGAATACCACAACGATATGCTTCGTATAATATTGTTGGTTAACGAATGTGTAGCTCTAGAGGTGCACCGTACGCGGACTAATCAAATTAGGGTGCTAAACTCCGTGCTCGCGTCTGACTCAAATGCAAAAACGAGAAAGCCAAGAAGTTAATTAAATGAAATTAAATCGTGAGATTTAACGTCCTGTAAGAGCGCAGTTGACTGTGAAGAATGCCGTAGTGGAGGACTTTGGATTAACTTTTTGTATTAATTAAAATTGTTTCACAAACTTGTTTGTACGTAATGCAGTAACACGCAAACTTTACGTGCAAGTGTTTGCGGCAGCTGCAACAGCAAAGTAAAAAGAAACGGAAAGAAGAAAATATAAAACAAGATGTGCGAAAGCACAAAACTCTATGGCAGAACATATTTTGTCATAAATCTTAAGTACTTTCGTGCTATGGAGCTAAGCTAGGTCCACCACGCTGCTTGATTCCTTTCTCCCATCAATTATACACACTAAATACCCAGCAGATTACATTTTTTATCAACGCCATACTGACAGCTCCTTCGGTAGACAACCGTATCTAACGCTGCAAAGGAAAGAAAAACGTCGCCTTCATCTTCGCTCAGCAGAACAATATGCTAAGGGTGCCTTTCAGTAATTCTGGCGTCTACACAAAGACAAGTCTTCACAAAAATATCTCCTCATACAGACAGGTCCTAGTAAATTTTTCAGCTTTGACGATGGAGTTTGTTGCGGCTTCCAAATAAACCAAAATAAAGACGTAAACGTCGCGTCAGGAACGTAAACGAAGCCAAGGTGTTACATCACAAACCCACCTGTGCTTACGGTATCTGTTGGTCGACTTACATGGTTGACTGGTAGCACAACAATTAAAGTAAAAATGCAAATACCAGTGACCATGAGCTCCAGACATATTACGGTGATGCTTGGTGAAAGAAGGGGCGAGAAAGCACCTCTTATGTATTATTTAGGGGAAAGGGGGGCAGGGGTGTCGCACTATCAAAGGTCAGCTCAAGGAGATAGAAGGCGGCAATCAGATGGCCCGAATCGGCAACGACCTCGATGCCTATCGCGCCGAATGCGTTGTTTGGTCATTTGCCATGTGGATCCAACGGGCAAAACTGATGAGATGTCTGATTACGAGCCTGTAATACGCGCACATATTAGTGGCTTAAAATGAAACAAAAATTAAAGAGAGCCGACGAGCCTCGCATCATTTCGTAAGCGTATATTACGAGGATAGCGAGCTTGTAATTCTGCCGAAAACTTCAGAAAATGAAAAAAAAAATCGTCCTTTACTATGCAACGTCCCTTCATCCCGCAGTTTCATGCACTGTTCCATAGACCTCATAAAAGCGGCCTTGATTTCCCTTTGTGAAGGCTGGTGTCAGTACGAAAGGTCACACGAAAGGAGGTCAAGTTAGTACTGCTTTGTTCGTTTGATCATTGTAGCCTCGGCTCGCCACACGGTTATTATGAGTCGGGATTCGCAAATCCGTTATTTGCATGAGGTAGCCGTTGGTGAGAATGGGCTCAGGCCGATTGTTGTATCCAAGGAGATCATGGCGCATGGCGCCGACAAACGACAAATACAAAAGCGTTGAACGTATACTCGCATTGCAAACTTATAGCGTCAATAGAGAGTTTTTGATTAGGGTGCCCAAGCGTTGGGGGGACGCGAACCGCCCCTACAACAGAATGCAAAGCCAACACAAAAGAGCGCGAACGATCCAGTGGAATTTGCGTCCCACTAATGCTTGGGTGTGGCTTGGGCACTCTTGTTCTAAAACTCTCTAATATCTCATGTGTTGAAGCCTTGCCCCGCAAGTCACACCGGATATATACTCTTGAGTGCTTACGAGGAGCAAAGCACCTGTGGTACATTCGCCTCCTCTCTCTGAAATACAGCACCAAATTCACTCGGGGGAAAAAAAATGGGAGAATGACAATCTACAGTAGCCCGCCAATATAAGGTGCCCCACCTCTGCACGCTTTGATGAACAGCTAAACGTAGTTTCAGAAATAAATGCTGCTCCAAAATACGCGAGAAATGGTTTAGATTCAGGTGCGCCTAAAACGAACTTAGGATGACCAAAATGCATGCAGGACCCTCCACTACGGCGTCTAGATCTCGTAGCCCCAGTGTTGGTTTGCAACGTCGCATCTCCCGTATCAGTCAATCAAATGGTCCATACTGGCGCATGAGCTCAAGGCATGAAGCGTGTTTTTAAACCGAAGCTTTCTCTGCCTAACCTTCCGGGATTTGGTGCACGTAAGTAACGTTCCTCGGCGCATAGGCATCTTACGTATAGTCTTGAATGTCGACCGACATAGTACTGCCGGTGAGCGCACCTCTGCGCTGCTTAGCCAAAGAATAAATCCCGACATAAAACCTGCACATAGAATGCTCGCTCATAGGTATTTCTGAAGCACACAGGCATCTTAATGGTATAGCACATGATATTAAACGGTTTCTCTCGTTTTCTTATATTTCTTATATTCAGTTTGCCGGAATTCTTGGGCCATTACAGTTACGTGCCACTGGCCATTCGCCCAGAATGGGTATGTGCCACTGTAGCATGTGGTATGGAAGCACTAAATGCTTCTCTGCGCACACACCTCTCACGGACAGTATTCACTCGACAAGCATCACATATCGCCTTGGTCCTCGGGACACAGAGAGCTGCAGCTCTATACAGGCAACGGGGCAGTGGGCGTGCCATCCGCTACTGCTGCTACCTCGCTTACTCAAACGAGGTTCGCGTCATTTAAATTGCAACAATTGCGTTGCATTTGCTACATGTTGTTACATTTGAAAAAGGAAAACGCATAATGTATGTTGATGTAAAGGAATAAATAAATTTTTCTTCCCCGTGTTCCTCGCCGTGTGGACGACCACAGACTTGCGAACGTAAGTTTTCCAGGTAAGCAGGCGAGAACACATTCTGCGCACAGGGAATGAGAGCACGAAATGAGCCGTTCAGTCCTGGCGCAAATGCCAAGCTTGGCCACTCTGTACGCACCTCAGCAGCGCCTCCCAAATCACCTCTCAATTCAGGTCTACACCGCATCGAGCACTGGCGTAGGGTTTTGTGACGACGCGAGCGCAGCACGTCAATTGCATCGGCCGTTTAACAAGGCACTCTCAAGGCGACGGTTTGCTAGCACTTGTACCTGTCTTCCTTTATTGTTGGCCAGAAAATCGCCGAACCGTCTCAGTGAAAAGCATATTTAAAAGAAAAACAAAATCTTTTTCTTCTTTTTTTTCCCCCTGAAAGGAGCATGCGCACGCCGTTTTCCGCAAGGACTCGCTTGTACATCAGATAGCGTCGCTGAAAACCAGTTGCACAGTATTTTCGTGAATATTCCACGAACTTTTCTAACAGCTACTAATCTCTCCAATAATGTGTCTCGTCCTGTTGTTTTCCACCGTGCTTTCGAATATAGCGGCATAGATATTTCTTTCGACGGTCTGGGCTTAGCAGCATTGAGCCCTTCTCGCATTTCTGCGGGACACAGGACTGATGGGCACATGGTGGCATACTTGACGCAGGAAGAGACGCTCAGGCTGAGCAACTACCGCCCAGGTCTGCCAGGCTAACCCCGCCTGTAGTAATATCACCACCACCACCACCACCACCACCACCACCACCACCACCACCACCACCACCACCACCACCACCACCACCACCACCACCACCACCACCACCACCACCACCACCACCACCACCACCACCACCACCACCACCACCACCACCACCACCACCACCACCACCACCACCACCACCACCACCACCACCACCACCACCACCACCACCACCACCATATTACAAAGCGACGAAATGTATTTATTTCGATTTTAATTAGGGAAGGAAAAAAGTTTCATAACATATAGTTCATAAGGCCTCAATGGAAGGCGACCAGCAGCCGTATGTTCATCGGTCTGGTATGTGACAGCGCTGCACACGGTTGCAGGTTGCGTTGTCCACTCGGCGATAGACACCGTTCTGTAAACGTGCGAATGTGGCATCGCAGTAGGAAACGAACTGTGGCTCAAGAGCAATAGTGCGTTAAAATTTCGGACGAATTAAGGATGTAGTAAAACGTCATCAGCCTATTTTCATGTGCAAATCGACCGCGGGGCAGATATCTTCACATTCTAATAAAACATGCTCTATCGCTTCCCTAGCTTTACCGCAGCCCCAAGCACATGCTTCTTCTTGCTTCTTATATTTCGCTTTATAGGTGCGTGTTCTAAGGCATCCTGATCTCGCTTCGAAAAGTAATGAGCCTCCCTTTGAGTTGTCCTAAATTGTTTCTTTTCTGATTTCGTCTGTTTCCTCTTAAGTAGTTACTCATGACAGGTTTCTTTTCCATTACCGCCACTCATGAGATTATCTCAGCCTCTCTGGCTCCGCTTGACGTTCTTTGTTGCTGTGTTGCTCACCCTACAGGCCGAATACTTGCTGGTAAACTTCCTAGTTCTTTTCCATCACTGTGAATCAATGTTATTCCTGTCCAAATACCTGAACACTCTCCCAGCCCATTTACTTTCTTCCGTATTCCTCGGTCGTTCTTCATAATCAATTTTACTGTGAGCTTCCCTCACTTCAAAATTTGTCCAGCCCATATCACCCTGCACAGCTTCATTTGCAGTCTTCCCGTGAGCGCCCAATACGAGGCGTCCCACTGACCTTTCGTTGCCATAGAGCCCTGATAGTACCCCTGATTTCACGCGAACAACCGCATTTCCAAAAGTAAGTCCTGGAACCATTACACCTTTCCACATACCCCGGAGCACCTTGTACCTACAGTATCCCCACAGCGCTCTGTGCTCCATTATGGCTACATTTCCCTTTCTCTTTACTGTTATTGTTTCTTCCTGCGTTTCCATATATCTATTGCCTTCATTTATCCATATACTAAGGTATCGATATTCTCTTACCCGATTTATTTCTTAGCCCTGTATTGCCAGTGTCTGTTCACTGTTTTCATTGAATACCATAACACCTGAGTTTATAACACTAAATTTCAAACCTAAATTGTTGCCTTCCTGTCCACAGATATTAGCCAGACGTTGCAAATCACTTAGCTTGTTAGCTAACAACACAATGTCGTCCGCATAAAATAAACCTGGGAGTTGCTGCTCTATTACTGTACCCGCCTGTTTGTACGAGAGATTAAACCCGATATTACTTCCTTCTAGCGTCCTTTTCATCCTCACTATGTACGTCACAAACAGCAGTGGGGATAAAGGGCACCTCTGCCTCAGTCGAATGTTGATAGGACCCGCCGTGGTTGCTCAGTGGCTATGGTGTTGGGCTGCTGAGCACGAGGTCGCGGGATCGAATCCCGGTCACGGCGGCCGCATTTCGATGGGGGCGAAATGCGAAAACACCCGTGTACTTAGATTTAGGTGCACGTTAAAGAACCCCAGGTGGTCAAAAATTTCCGGAGTCCCCCACTACGGCGTGCCTCATAATCAGAAAGTGGTTTTGGCACGTAAAACCCCATATATTATTATTCGAATGTTGATATGAACTTTCTCTTCGCTTCTCATCCCTTTCCATTCAGCGCAGGGGGTATTTTCTAGGTAAATCTCTCTCAAAAGCTGTAGATAATCGTCGCCCAATCCTTCCCCTTCCAGAATATCCTACATGTTGCGGTCTACGTTGTCAACAGAAGCCACTCGCCGTCGCAGCGATTGCCATTTGGTGGTGCTGCTGCTAGGGACCCAGCGGCGCGCGCGAAGCGCGTGCTCCGCTGTGATTGGTTGGCGTATTCGGCAAGGGAACAGACAGGCCGCAGGCGCGGTCGCGAAACCCGGCGAGGTTCGCAAAGCTTCGCTCATAATAAGTCGGCCTCACATGCACCTTGTACACTCACAACCTCCCGTTACATCCAGGTTGCCGCGAAAAATGTATGATACAACGTGTTGCAACTGCTGTGACAGGTTGCAAGTGGCGCAGCGTGCGTAAAGTGAAACGCGGGGAGACCTCGGTGGTGTTCAGAGCGCCCGGCTTGTTTCCTTTTTACGTCAGGGCGCTGGCGCGCACTGAGTGGGCGCACTATAGGCGGACATCGGTTGAATGAACAGCGAGCTTGGAGCCAGCTGTTTTCAGAATACCTACTGTCGTTTTTTCGTGTCATTTCGATACTTCTGGTCCCAGTCTCTGGTGAGACGCCTTAAAGTATAGTGTATAACTGCAGTGACTCCACATGTCCTCGTGAAGTGCATGACCCCGCTGCAAAAAATAAAAGGTCAGCGCCACGTGGTCGGCAATGGTAGGCTGGCAATCACTGTTCCTTTCTTTGTGATATGATTTGCCTATGATGGACGTCGCCTTTAGTGGCCTCACGAAGCGATGGTTCACGCTATAACCGCAGCAATATATATCATTAAACTTTTTTTTTCCTTTTATAGCCGTCGACATTTATTTACACGTGCGGTCCCTTTACCTTCGAGTGACTACGGTAATGTCGCATCTGCAAGAGCGGGATAGGAGTGCACATCTGGGGCCCCTTCGCATAGCTAGAGGGCATTCAATATGCCCGCTTCTCTTTCGCATCTCCCTATCTGAGAATCTAAAGGCGTCGTTACGCAACCAGGCAAGATTTCTAGACGGGATACACTTACACGCTTTGAACGTTTTTTTTTTTCTGTATACAGATTTATGCTAGAAAAGCGAAATTTTTTGTCGTCAGAAGCACACATGAAGGGACAAACCGTCCAAATGTAGACTTTACACTGTGGCTCCAATGTTATATTAGCCCGTCTGGCTTCCAGTATGAGATAGCGTTGCATAACGCAAGTGAAGCAGTCTGGGATTCTATTTTTGTTGCGCAGGGATAGTAGGTATCTTTCGCGCGAGAAGCAGTGAGATAGGAGTATTTAGAAATCGTACCGCCAAAGAGGCGTAAACATCCAAACAGCATCCACACTCGAACAAGATAGGAGGACCAAGCACGAAAATGGTTTCTCAGAACTCACGTAAAAAAGAAGCAAGGTTGAGAGACCCAGCCAGTTCGTCTAGAACGTTGTGCCAAGTCGAACAGGTAAAGTGAATCGCATGGCACCGGAGGCTATTTACGTCATTTCGATGGGGGGGAAATGCGAAAACACTCGCGTACTTAGATTTAGGTGCACGTTAAAGAACCCCAGGAGGTCCAAATTTCCGGAGTCCCCCACTACGGCGTGCCTCATAATCAGATCGTGGTTTTGGCACGTGAAACCCCGGTACATTTTTTTTTATTCGTGTCAATGTTTTGATACCCGTTGGTTACGAGAAGGGAGCATCGCAAATATATGCGTCGGCAGCAAGGTTTCGCTACCGCTTACCCGATACGTGCATGTGAGCCGCCAGCAGGGCGTCGAGCGTGCCATAGCTGGCGCGTTATCGGGCAACGTCAGGTGCGCTATATCTGAAAGATCTAAAGCTCCGCCTTAAAAAAAACAAAGGAAAGGGGGGGGGGAGGAATGCCTCTTGGCAGACTGACTCTTTGCTTATCTTAAACCTTTCTTGGGCACACGAGCAAGTTTTAACATCTTCCCGTCACGATACAACGCGACGAAAATGAAGCAAGCATCAGCCAATGCTCGCTTTGCTATTTCTCCCACCACTGGGCACATGCTCAACTGAAGCTCCGGTAGTCGATGAAGGGCTTCGAATCGCCGTTTGTCTGGACACTGGCTAAAGAATTAAGAGAAAACGAAACATCGAGGGCGTCAAAGGGCTACCGGGCACCTAACCTGGAAGCGCGACGGCCGAATTTGCGCACTCGAGGCAATCGAACCTCAAACAATCACCGGCCACCTGAGACTCGAACACAGCCCTGTGCGCTCGGCTGGCTCACGCGTGCTTATTGGCCCTCGTCGCGGCACTCGTCTGTATGCCGAGACGTACGTGCGCAACCGCGCACTGCCATCACAACGCGTGAGCTGCCGCAATCTCCGGCTCGTCGGATGTCTCGCTCGTTTCCTTCACCTGCGCGCGAAAAAAAGAAGCGTAAACAAAAGATAACGTGGAAGTTTTCGGTGCCTTGTGAACCCTGTGTTAACTTTGAAGCCTTCTGACAAGGTGCATTTAGCCTGGGGTTTTATGCGACCAAGGCAAAGTGAGATTAATAATAATTTTTTATCCCGTTCGTTCGGTGATTCCGAAGGTTCTTTCTTTGTTGAACTGAATTCTGGAGTATTACGTGAGAAAACCACGATTTGATTATGAGGCACGCCATAGTGGGGGATTCTGAATTAAGTTTGGCCACCAGGGGATCCACTAACGTGGCCCCAATGCACGGAACACGGGCGTTTTCGCGTCCATCGAAATGCGACCGCGGCGGCCGGGATTTGATCCCACGACCTCGCGCTTAGCAGCGCAATACCATAGCCGCTAAGCCACCGCGGCGTGTGAACTTCTTTCTTTGTGACATGCAGCATGTGGAATTATGTTCTGCTGCTTTTGTTTCTGTTTTAGAAACAATTGAACATTAGCAAATAGAGATGCGGTAAGATAAACCACATTACTACAAGTCCGAAATTTATGCAGTATGCCAGATCTACATGGTTGTATGGCGCCGCTCAGAAGCAGCGCGGCTTTAACTGCGCCACAGTCACCGTGCAAATCAACTGCCACTAAAGACGCTGAAAAAAAAGCAGGTCCCGGCTTTGTATGCTAACTCTGGCTGTGACTGACGGTTATTCAACTGTCTTAATTTTGGTCGTGTTACTTCACTCAGACGACGTAATGATGAGCACGTAACTTCCAGTCACTGGGCAGGTTTCTGCGCGGCAAAGACAAAAAAATCCTTAGACAACATTGCGGACGAGTACACACCTGCACACTTCAGGACTTTTGAAATAATCAAATCAAACCATTTTTAAGCCCAATACCTATGAGAGCGATTTTCTGCGCGACAATGACGTACCACGGCTTCGAGCGACGAAACGGGCCGTCGCGCCAACAGATCGCTCGTTCTTGTCGTTCGTCGATCATCTCGGTTCGGGAAATGCAGAATTCGTCGCTTGTCGCCCGGAAGTGCCACGAGCGTCTGGCCAATAGCGCGAAGCCGGAAGCGGATGTACATCAGTCAACTATACTGCCGATTGTCGCACGGAATGAGCAAACATATAAATTTTGATACGTGCAAGGATCTGTTGGAAGACCTTGAGAAATAGTTTATGCTGGCCTTTATAGGGAGCAAAACACATAAACTTAAGCTAATGAAGCACGCGTCACGACAGTTTCGGCGCGTATTTGCTGCCCTCATACACCGACAACGCCGGGGAGACGTCGCTCGAAGTCGTCGCTCGCGTGGGGTTCGACTCGTAGGCGACGAGCGAACGCGACAGCCATCTTTGTAGCATCGCTTGCATGGGCTTTATACCTTAAGAGTACGGATTAGTTTGTTAACACACCAACACAGTGGATAAAAATCGCATCGTTTAGTTATAAATAGTTACCAGGCACAGGTGGGAGTCTGTTATAAAGCGTTGCATTTTAGAAAAAAAAATCATGGAAACAATTTAAGACTGTACAGCACTGACCTGAAGGAACATTAGTGCAATCTCTAAGATTCAGCTGGAACAAATTACCAGTGTAGCCGTTTATCATGTTCCATAATTCACGAGCATGTGAGCTCAACAGCTCTGGTAATCGATAACATTAAAGGAAGTGTTATTCGCGTCGGAGACAGCATGAATGTACTCGGCGTTAACGTGGTAATGATCGCACCAATTATCGTCCCTGTTAGAACGCTTTGCACGACGTGACAGGTGCGTATATTTTATTTTTAGGCTTTCGAGCGCGTTGTTGTATCACGGCGACCACTCATTGGGCACCACCTTTACCTTCTTACAAAACAACTTTGGTTTCGTCAACTGACCGTCTCTGAATATTCGCCATGTAATCAATAATAAAATGTCCCAATTCAGCCGTAATGGCAGTTACGTTTGCTCTGTTGTAATTCTAAACAAATTTATTTCTTTGTATTTACATTTGCATTTGACATTCGAGCTTTCATCGAAAAAAAAAAAAACATTGGCTTTGTGATCGCTTACACGCTGAAAGAAGGTCAGAGATGAAACCAGATCAGGTGCACTAGTATGAATGAGATCCAGAGTGTTAGAGCATGCATGCTCTCGTGCGGATTGGTTCCGGAAAAAAATTGCGTTAAATTGCAGTCAAAAGACACGCCAATAAATTCTACGAACTCTGAAGACATTCGCTTGAATCTGAGAGAATCTTATTGACATACAATTCCAGGGAAACTAAAATATCCCAGCCAAAATAGGGTAAACTAAGGTACGGAGCAACTAGACCGTGTAGAACATCATAAAGTTCATTGCAAAAGGAAGACGCAGCATGAGGTGCTCTATAGCGAACAGCGAAACGGACCTTGATAACCAAGCATAAAGCGCGCAGAGATAAATTCAAGGGCCGGGGCCACCGGCACTGCTCACGAAACGAGCGCATCGCAAACAGCTATCAAAACGCACCCTGCTATTCGAGCGTCGCGATTATATTTACAAAAGCGGTACTTCTTTCAACACTCATATTTCATTCAACACAATATTTCATTGGTAATTTTTCTTGATAAAAAAGTTTCTGTGAGTACAACTATGTCAGCATAACAAGATTCAATAAGGGACCGTAAGGTTGCACGCTCGTCTAAAATCCCACTTGCGTCAGTAAAAAAGGACTGCTAACGCCAGCAGGACCCGGCCGGGGAGAAGATAGCCATGAGGTACTATTATTGGGTGCGTTTTCGCATGAGGTGGTAGCAACACTCGGCCTCGTATTACGACTAGTGCGAAGCTCGCATGCCTTATCAGTGGCCGGGCAGTACAAGTCTTTTGTTCATTGTTAGCTTATCAAAGCGCGAAGCATAAGGCTTACCACTCGGCCTTTTCATATTCAATATGTTTTTTTACTCATTTACTGCCGCGTCGGGCGACAGAAATCATCGTCGATACTTACAGCTGTACACCGATCATTTAACAGTACCGCGCAAGCCTCGACCTGGCCAGCAGTTACTGTGTAGGCTGCTTATACAGTAATGCTAGATGATGATGATGATGATGATGATGGTCATGTGTGACCATTCACTTTGTAACGGGCGGGTAAACTGTTGCCTTGGTCCGAGTAGATAAATAAAACTAATAAAAATAAATAAATAACAACTCGCCGGCCGGTCAGCGCCTTCTACCGCCCCGAAGAGCACGAGAAATCCCTTGCTGACCGAGTCGCTTCGCGCCGCTGACCGGCCGGCCTGTCGGCGCTCGCGCGGTGCTGTTAAACAATCGGTGGACGCTACCTTTCATGCTGCGCATTTCAGAGATCATTTTTATTATTATTTTTAAAAAAAGAAGAACTCTTTGCTATAATAGACGAGTTTGGTTTGTCATGAACGAGTCGAGTCGATGCGGTCTAGCGACCAAGTGGCTTGTAATGTTGAATTTCATGTGCGTATGGATCAAGAACGCGAGCCTCAGACTCTCGCCACTTTTCAGATTCGTTGTCCGCTATGACATAGAATAGCAAATTTTCTCTTCTAGATCGGTCTTCAAGGTTGTCGAGCCTAGAGGCTACGGCTACGCCGTCATTTCTTGTGGCTGCATTTACCATGCTGGATATATTCGCTGCGGACCGAGTATATATATATATATGCTCCCCTCGTCGAATAATTCAGCTCAAGGACAATAATTATGTTACCTGCAACAGGCGATTTTTAAAAATTTTGTATAACTTAAAAATGATCTCCCTGTATATCACCAAAAGCTTCGACGAGAGTTGCCGCTAATCTTACGGTTATATCGGGGACGCGCCGGATAAGTTGTCTTTATACTTGCTATATATATCAGCAAGCACAAACTAGTCTGGACAATATACATGAATGGTGTATAAAATGGTAAAGACCCTTAACACGAGCAAATGTGTCTCCCTTCCAGTAACTCGCCAAAAAAAAAAATCCGCTGTCATATACCTACATATTAGGGTCTTCACCATTACAAGGAGTAAATTGCTATAAATATCTCGGTGTAACTGTCACTTCAAACCTGTCTTGGAATCTTCACATTGATAATGTTTGTTCATCCGCCTTCCGCAAGCTTTGTGTTCTTAAACTTAAAGCTGCTCCCACTAATGTTAAGCTGCTCTGCTATACTGCTCTTGTGCGGCCAAGACAGGAATATGCGTGCATTATATGGGATCCTCATACTAAGCGCAACATTGATTGTCTTGAACGTACTCAGAGAAAGACCGTACGGTTTATTTTTAACAAATTTTCAGCATTAGGTTCACCTTCTGATTTAATACAAGCAAATGGCATTCCCGTATTACAGGCACGAAGGCAAACATTTAGACTAGAATTTCTTTCCCAACTCTTGGAAAACAAACTAGCGCTAGATGCATCAACATATTTGTCACCCTTAACTAGCAGGCCCACCCGACACCACAATGAAAACGCCCTAACCCCATATTTTGCTCGCACAGACACATTTAAGTTCTTATTTCCCGAGAACCATTAGTGAATGGAACTGCCTTATCAAAACAAGTGGTCAAACAGTGAAATAACCTTTCTGAGCCTGTGTTATTGTTGCTTTTTTCGTTGCTGTTTCTTTTGTATTTCTTGTATTTGTATCGACCACCCTGCTTGGACCATGAGTCCGCAGTATTGTATAAATAAAATAAATAAATAAAGAGCATGCAAAACCTCTGCACGCCTTCTGTCGAACGTAGAGAATAGCGCTGCGACATCATTCCGCAGTTTAGTCTGCTGCTGATTTGACTATTCGGCCCAGGGTTAAATTTGACATCCCCGCAAAGCAGAAGTTGCTCAACGACGTAAATAAAAAAAAATGTAATCGCAAGATAACACACAAAGCACACTCGGGCGCAGGAAGAGCAGCAAGCGAATGTTGTTCGAAGCCAACGAATGCGCGGATATAACGTCGTTGTCCGAGCAGGCAGTCTGCAGTCTGCGGAGTCGGCTGGCTCGTCGCGAAGCAGCGTAATAAAGGAGAGCGAGAGAAAAGGAGAGGCGGGGGGGAACTCAAAAAAAAGAAAAGAAAAAAGGAAAGCGAGCGCGACGGCATCATCAGCTGAGGCAGCGCGCGGAGGGAGCCGCTATCGTGGCCCGTCTGCAGCCCGTCTCGAGCGGCACGGGTTGCGGCCGCGCGTCAGCCGACCGATGGCGTGAGCGCCTCTCTGGTCCGCTGGAGCGCGCGTCTCCTTCGGCGGCATCCGTTCCGAGGGACAAAGGGGGCCGTGCATTCGTTCTCTCCCTCTCGGCGATAGCTGCTAAGTGTTGTTCATCTAGTTTTTGTCGCGTCTGTCGCGAGAATAGTCGCCGCGTTTATCAGAACGCTTCCTTGACAGAAGTAAGCCTTTACGGAAAGTTCCGGGAAACCGCCGCATTGTCGCCGCTACGCTGCTCTCGTGCCGTCACAGTTGTCCGGTTGGCTGTCGCAGCTTCGGTCCCCCATTTATGACCTTCTTCGAGTGGCTCTCGACAACATTTCTTTCTTTCGCTTGTTTGCTCACTGGCGGATGCGTCGGTGGCGACATGAGAAGTGGCGAAAAGGGCGACGTGGATCTCATCACAGGGCCGTGCTGTGTTGATAGACGCCCTCCTATCTTGTCCCACGCGTCCATGGAAACACTATATATATATATATATATATATATATATATATATATATATATATATATATATATATATATATATATATATATATATATATATATATATATATATATATATATATATATATATATATATATATATATATATATTACGATATGAAGAAGTACAGGAGTTGCAAATATCTACAAAGATTCCACAGCTACCTTGATTCTCCACAAGTAGAGAGAGAGAGCAAGGACACGAAAGGCAGGGAGGTCAACTAGGCGAGCACCCGGTTTGCTACCCTACCCTAGGGGTGAGGAAAAGGAGATACCTGTAAAAAAAGGGGTCAGGCAAGGAGGCACAATCTCGCCAATGCTATTCACTGCATGCCTGGAATAAGTATTCAAGCTATTAAACTGGGAAGGCTTAGGAGTGACGATTAACGGTGAATACCTCAGCAACCTTGGGTTTGCAGATGACATTGTCCTGTTCAGCGACACTGGGGACAAATTGCAACAAATGATTGAGGACCTTAACAGAGAAAGTGTTAGAGTCGGGTTGAAGATTATTATGCAGAAGACAAACAGTCAATAGCCTGGCGAAAGAACAAGATCTCAGGATCGCCAGTCGGCCTCTAGAGTCTGTGATGGAGTACGTTTACGTAGGTCAGTTACTCACAGGGGACCCTAATGATGAGAAGGAAATTTACAGAAGAATAAAAATGGGTTGGAATGCATAGGTAAGCATTGCCAGATCCTGACTGGAAGTTTACCACTATCGTTGAAAAGAAACGTGTACAATCAATGCATTCTACTGGTGCTAATTTGGAGGTTGACAAACAATCTCGAGAACAAGTTAAGGACCGCGCAAAAAGCGATGGAACGGAGAATGTCAGGCGTAACGTTAAGAGACAGCAAGAAAGCGGTATGAATCAGAGAGCAAACGGGGATAGCCGATTTTCTAATTGACAATAAAAGAAAAAAAATGGAGCTGGGCAGGTCATGTAATGCGTAGGTTAGACACCCGTTGGACCATTAGGGTTACAGGATGGGTGCCAAGAGAAGGGAAGCGCAGTCGAGGACGGCAGGAAACTAGGTGGGGCGATGAAATTAGGAAATTCGAAGGCGCTAGTTGGAATCGGTTGGCGCAGGACCGGGTTAATCGGCGATCGCAGGGAGAGGCCTTCGTCCTGGCAGTGGACAGGGTGAAGGCCTTCCTCCTGGCAGCAGCAGCAGCTGCTGCTGCTGCTGATATATATATATATATATATATATATATATATATATATATATATATATATATATATATATATATATATATATATATATATATATATATATATATATATATATATATATAGTTGTCACGTTGCAGTGACGATGAACACTCGCAGAACTGCGCATGACGAAACTTTTTATTGGGCGAACCTGTGCCCACAAAGGCAAGTTACACTCGAAGCCCAACGATAGCGGAGAACACAGTCGGCAATCGCCGAAAATCTCATCAGCGGGCCAAGCACGTCAGCTTTCATGGATCAGTCACCGAAGGTTCCAGAATTATCGCTGGTGCTCGTGTGCCTTCCAAAAAAGTACTACACAATTGGCATCGCGCATACAATCAGATTACGCAATATTCGTGGACAACAGACAACGGGTAGAACCATCGATAGCATTCGAGAAACTTCCGGTACATGCAGGCGCGTCCTGCGCTGGGCGACAACGTTTAACCTTTGTTAGCCGTGAAAAAAAAACGGTCATCCGAGAAAGATAAGCAAATACACGTGTCAATATATACTCTGTGGCGACAATTTGAATATGTGAACGCAGAAATTAGGGCGACGTATAGCAATGTGGCCGTTTCAAGCACCGGATGCGTTTTTCCGCGAGCACCCCTGTTATCGAGATTACGAGACGAGCTAATGCGATGCGAGAAGAGATGCACAGGAGAAACGCTGCAGTACGACTGTCATTTGATCGTTAAAGGGCAACAGAGACAGAAGTAAGCATTGTTTGACGTAGGACAGACAACGAGAGGTACGCAGAGCGACGGGCGCAAAATGGAGTTTCTGCTAAAGCGTCCATGTTCGTTGCTGACAACGTTTGCGAACCTGGTTTTCAGTTTCCATTTTTGGCCGGCAAGTCAAACAAAATTTCGTTAGAGCCTCGACAGAAGAAATGTTTCATTTCTTTTCTTTTTTAGCGCATTCAGGCCCGAATCAGGAGTGCCACAGCTGGAAAATATTAATTACTCGGATATGAAGCCATCCTGGGTCAAATGAAAAATACCAACCAGACACTGCGCACTTTTATGGGTGTAATCTTATTCAATAGTTCCAATTGAAATTACTGGGTCTTGGTGGTACCTAAATGAGCACGTCGTTTAACCTGAACGGATGATAAGAAATGGTCCAACTTTCAGAGGCTGCCGTATCTGGGACGCGTATTAGGGGTAATTTTAACATGAAGCTATTGACTGTCTCTGCAGAAGCTGCTTTTTTTGTACTTGCGTAAGCAACAGTGCCGAGGACTGCCTCTTATTTCTCCAGTACAATTTGGACAGCAAAACTCACATCAGAGAAACCTTCAATTAGTAAAAACTTTATCTGTCCCCCCCCCCCCTCTTCCCTTCCACATTTTTTTTTTTACATATGTCTACACAAAAGTGCTGGGTGTCTGCCCAGAGTAGAGTACAGGTTTCCCTTGAAGCAACATTAAAACGATTTTTTTTTATCAAAACACTTCGAAGAAATGACAAGATGCTACGACTTCGTCTGGCTGGCGACTAGGCTTTTGTAGAAAAATAAGGTGGACGGGGTCTCTATCAGTATGTTTTCCGAGAAACTTTTCCCTTCTTTGTAGTTTTCCATTTCTTTTTTTCCTGCTGCTTAGACGTGGTTTCTGATAACGTTGAGGGTTTTATTAGGGCTGCTGTGTTGATGTCGTTACCTTACGTTTTATTATAATTACCGACATGGAGAAAAGAACGATCATATTTTCGGCGTGATAAGCAGCCTTATTAGGGCTCGTAGTGTTGTCTTCTCGTCTCGTGTCCCCGTCTAATTGCGCTATTAATACCACCAGCATTATTTTATTTCTGTAATTTGACTAATCTTCGCTTAGCGTATTGTCCGACACGTCGCATGGCGATAAAGTCAAAGCTTTCGGTTTTCTCATCCTTCACCAAAAACAGCTGATGTAGTCGGCTTTCTTCCCAAGCACCAGAAACGTTCAGGAACATCTGGCATCTCCTCCTTCTACTTATGCGTATGACACTTTAGGCATTAGAGTGCCTTTTACAAAAGCTGAGTTGCTCACTGCGATTGGAGGCACAAAGCAGCGTTCAACGCCTGTACGTGACCGTATCTCGTAGGATCTCTTTAAGAACTTGGAAGGTAAGGTCACTGTCTGCAGGCCATGAACAGGGTATGGCTCGAGCGATCTTTCCCACCTGAATGGAAACACTCCCCAGTGGTGCCCGTACCTAGACAAGGCAAGGCACCGACATATTTTGAAGTTCTACGACCGGTACATTCGACACTAATAATCTGCAAACTGTTTGAGCGAATGTTGGCTATATCTCACTTTCGTGGTGGCTTGAACACAGCGATAAGTGCCACTCAGCTCCGATCGAATTCAGGCCGTAATTGGGTACGGAAGGTGGTCTGTCTGTGGTGGTGGATGAAGTCCTGCACATTTCACCTGACAATAATTTGGTTCATATTGCATTGGCTAGTCAAAGCATATGATGCTGAACAACACGAGACGATCCTACGAAACCTGGAGGCACTCGGCGTTCCGCTTCAGGTCCCGAAAATAGGTCCCGAAACATTTTCTATACGCGTGGAGGGACAAGAATTCGGGTCTTTCACACAGTCGAGTTTCAAACCACGCGGTACCACAGGGCTTCGTTCTGGCACCGTTATTATTTACCATTGTCTTCACGCCACCAATGTGAAAACAGCAGGAGATTCCTTGACATAATATTTCCCATTCATGCCGACGGCGTCACGCTGTGCTATACCCACCGAGACCTTGAGACACATTGTCAAAAGCTGCAGAAAGATCTCGATGCGCTACACAAATACGAGCAGACCGCCGAATTCCGGCTATCGACGCGCAAGTCTTGCGACCGTATACGTGACCAACAAACCGGGAAGGAAGTTAGTTTGTGATAACAATTTCTGACTCAAGATTGGCTCATTACTAATTACTGAGACCGAAGAGCTGCGAGTTCTTGGCATGGAAGCTCAGCATACCGGGTCTAAAACAACATCACCATTCCGTCGTCTGAAACATCGTCTGAAACTATTCACCTGATTCGCAAATTGCGCCATTGAGTGGTGGGGCTCGCTTTGACGTAGGTCGTTGCCTCGTGCGCTCCGTGCTGCAGCCTCGCACTGCACCAAGCTCAGCTCCTACGACTCACTGCTCAGCGACGGGGCAAACTTGAGGTTAACAGACGAAGTGCCTTGAGGGCAATCACGGCCTACACCTAGGACTCTAACCCTTGCGCCAACGCTTCGAGAGCATGAGAAACTTGGCACTGTTTCTGCGCTGATTGACAGCGACCGGGAACAACAAAGCTTAAAACACACTACATGCCGACAGTCGCGACGCTCCATTTCTATGTCTATGGAGATTTTGCCTTAACGAGGACCTCGGACAATCTTCTACAGAGGCATTACACGACGATAACCACCAACTTTGCAGCTGAAGTGCGAGCTGGACGCCTCACCCTAGTGAGTGCTGAGAATTTCTGATGTCCGAGAAAGGGTTACGTGGTACTTTTCGTTTCAGCGTAAACGTCAAGGGTAGTTAACAGTTCCGTATGCCCACCATATGCTATCACTTCCCTCTTGGTAAGACAATTCAGTGCTAACTAGACGAGCGTTTGCAAAAATCTCCACAGTGTAAGTAGTTTATTGACCGAAAGGAAGCTTGCTTTCGAGAAGCCTGTTATTGCATTAAGGTTTGCTTAAGGCCATCTCGGCTGACCAGTTAGCTGCGTGAGCGTACGGGAAAGCTATTTTCTCGAAGAGTCTGCATTCGTCGTGACGCTACATAAGAGTTTCGCCGAAATACCGTAACGCATGTGGCCGCGCAGAGTTGGTCACGAGAAGCCGATACCAGACACACACCGCATGTTTGCAAGGAAGTGTACATAGCGAAGAACGTCACCCCTGCACGGGGAAAAACGCGACCTTCCTGCCTCACAGCTCATCCGCGCTGGCGCACGCACACATCTATGCCATTCACTCTTTCCTCACCACGCCCACAAGAGCGCCCATGGAGACGGTGTTGGAACCAGCCTCCCCTCAGAAATAGCGCCGCGTCTCAACTCCCGGGAGTGAAGAACGCATCTACGTCTCGATTTGCGTTTCTGTCGACGCTCCAGGAAGTTTGCGCTCTTCAGGGCGTCGCCAATACCTCTGCTGCCAATACACATGTACAACAAAGGTCCCTTGCGCACGCTTTGCGCACTCAAAGGCTTCATAAATTTAACCCTTTCAAAGCCAGTAATTCTATTCGGAATCACATGATCTCGCATGCTCGCAAAAGAAATGTGCCGCTTGATGTTTTTCTAAGACAAAAGTGGTCTAATTAGAAAGATGAGGCTTTTATTTATATCTGCCGACAACTATGTGTACGTCAGTACAATGCTTACAATTGTGCAACATCGCAAACACTCCACTGTCACGGGTTTCCGCACGCGCTCTTCACAAGATTGCGCTCTTCACAAATTCCAGCTTAAAAAAAAAAAGAAAAGAAAACACCTCCTCGATATTATTTTTGGTGATGTGTATATTTAGTGAGTCTTAAAATAGAGCCCCAAATGAAATTAACGTGATTGTAATTAGATTCATTGGGACCTGCTGTGTGGTATTTACTGGGCGTGTATGAAATGCGTCGCCGTAAGCTTTAGCTTTCGGTAGATGTATTTCTATATTGTTGTGCATCGGGCTATCTTTCTAAGAGAGTAATTTCTATTTTTGCAGTTGTTAATAGTCTTTTTTTTTATTGACCGGAGTTGCCACGTGGCATCGTGTCGGAATTAAATTATATTATTATTATTATTATTATTAATATTATTATTATTATTAATATTATTACTTCTATTACTATTACTACTACTACTACTACTACATTTAGATATGGAAATACACATACACCCAAATAGAGGGGAATAAGGATGGTCCGTGCAGGAGTACGTTTATCTAGGTCAATTACTCACAGGAGACCCTGACCAGGAGAGGGAAAGTTACGGAAGAATAAAAATGAACTGGAGTGCATACGGCAAGCATTAAGTAATCCTGGTTAGGAGCTTACCACTGTCGTTGAAAAGTGTACAATCATTGTATGCAAATGGTGCTAACATATAGGGCAGAAACTTGGAGGTTACCAAAAAGGTTCCAGAACAAGTTCAGGGTCGCGCAAAGAGCGATAGAACAAAATATGTTAGGCGTTAAGCTTGAGCTCGACTAGTCTTTTATTCAGCATTATGTCACCCTATAAATTCCTGCTTCATGGGTCATAAAGTTATCCAATGAGAATAATAAAGTATAACGAATAATAATTGGCACGATATTTCTGCGTACCAACCATGCCACCCGTGGCGCTTCGCCGTTCACTCTGAACGCAGTCACTCTGCGTGGATCCAAAACAAAGTTTATCTGCTTGTCCCGCATGACTGGCGCGACGGGAATAAGTAGACAAAATATATAATAATAATATTTGGGGTTTTACGTGCCAAAACCACTTTCTGATTATGAGGCACGCCGTAGTGGAGGACTCCGGAAATTTTGACCACCAGGGGTTCTTTAACGTGCACCTAAATCTAAGCACACGGGTGTTTTCGCATTCCGCCCCCATCGAAATGCGGCCGCCGTGGCCGGGATTCGATCCCGCGACCTCGTGCTCAGCAGCCCAACACCATAGCCACTGAGCAACCATGGCGGGTAGACAAAATAAAACGAAAGCCCCGATTATGAAGAGGTTCAATTGCTTCAATTAAAGTAGCTCGATAAAGGTACCAGATAGCCAAAGCATACTCGAGCTCAGAGCGAATAAACGTCGTGTAGAGGATTAGTTTAAGTTCACTGGGAACAGTAATAAAGTACAAATGGGGAACTGCGGTGGAAGTGCTGAGAGTGCACATCAAACACTTTTCCTGGGTCTGTTCCCCACATCTTGTCACACTACCTTGAAAAAAACCGCAGACACCACTCTGACACCATTTCCCTGACATGGTGTTTGGGGAAAGTCGCTGAGCATGTCATTTTAAATAGGCTAACGCTTGATGTTGACGGCAATGGGGTCTTTCCGCACACGATGAAAGTATTTCGGCCCGGCGTCTCGACTCAGGATGCTATGATCAGGATTAAGCATCAGCTCCTTGACCGGTGGACAAGGGATAAGGCACTGATTGGACTTGATGTGGAAAAAGCTTTCGATAAAATCCGACATTCTTTCATTCTACAGGTGCTATCGAACTTGAATATGGGGCAGCGGCTTTTCCAAGTTGTCAAGGCTTTCCTTATGGTTAGAAGGACATGTCTCAGGTTTGGGGAGATAAAGTCGGAAGTCTTTAAATTGCGTTGTTGTGGTACTCCGCAGGGATCCGTACTCTCGCCTGTGTTATTCAATCTGGCGATGTCGAAGTTGGCTAATACACTGGACACTGTCCAGGATATTGGCTATTCTACCTACGCGGATGACATTACTATGTGGAGTGTTGGTGGTAGTGATGGTGAGCTTGAGGCTAGGCTGCAGAAGGTGGTAACGCTTACGGAGGAGAATCTGGCTCTCATGGGGCTCAAGTGCTCCGCTAAAAAGTCAGAGTTGTTGATCTTCAAATCTAAGAAGCTAGGTCGTAGGCCGAAGGGTTGGGTACCGGAAGTTGAGCCTTGCATTAGAATTCATACTAGGGAAGGGTCGGTGATACCCAAAGTTGAAGCAATCAGGGTCCTGGGTTTTGTACTTGAAGCGAACGGATCTAACATTAGAACCATCCAGCGTATTACCAAGAAGACGGAGGGGGCCATAAGACTTATAAGAAGGATCTATAATAGGCATAGATGTTTAGGAGAAGAAGGTGCGATGCGCTTAGTTCACGCATTTATTATGTGTCATTTCTCGTATGTGGCAGCTATGCTAAATTGGAATAGGAGGGAGAAAAATAATTTGGAAGCATTAATCAGAAAAGCCGTCAAGGCTGCGCTTGGTCTGCCTATGACTACGTCAAACGATATGTTGTTACGACTGGGTTTGCATAATACTTTAGATGAGATTGCCGAGGCTCAGCGTACTGCACAGAGGGAGCGGTTGCTAGGTACACCAGCGGGTAGGTATATTTTAGAGTCAATTGAAGAATCGGTGGCTGTGTCGCGCGATATGGCCCCACCACACGAGTTGAACGTGAACCTTAGGGCAAATATCATGGTTCGTCCGTTTCCGCGGAATGTGCACCCCGTGCGCTATGTAGGGAGGCGGGTCGCGAGAGCTAGGGCTTTGTTGCGAGAGGCAAAGGATCAGGAGGAGCAGTCTGCGTTTGTTGACGCCGCATGGAATAATGGTGAAAATGCTTAGACGGTGGTGGTGGTAGATGGCAAAGGGAGCGTTATAAATGCCGCTTCCATTTATACCAAAGATCCGGGGGTTGCCGAACAGGTGGCTATTTCTCTAGCGTTAATTGATTCAAGAAGAGTTTCGGTGTTTAGTGACTCGCGATCTGGGATTAAAGCCTTCTCGAGAGGACTTGTTGCGGAACCGGATAACAGACTGCTGTAGGGTAGGGATATCACTTCGAACACAGTTACTTGGTTCCCGGCGCACATTGGGACAGTGGAGGGAGCCCCGCGTAACCTCAACGAGGTGGCGCACAGGGAGGAACGAGGATTAGTATGCCGTGTACTACCTGAAAGGGCTGGATCTCCCGCTCCTGAGTACAGGGACCAACTGTTAACGTACAATGAAATCACTAAGCACTATTACTTAGGGCGCAGGGCATTCCCCCTACCACATTCTAAATTAAATAGGCCACAGGCGGTTACATTAAGGCTTCTGCAGACACGAACGTACCCTAACCCGGTCATCATGAATAAAATTAATCCGGACTGCGGGGTTTCTATCTATTGTAGTAAGTGTGGGGGTTTGCTCGATTTAGAACACATGCTATGGCGCTGCTTGGCGTTGACCGGTGATGGTTCTCGAGGTGAACAGTGGTGGCAGCGGATGCTGCACAGTGAAGTGCTGGCGGACCAACTCAGGGCTGTCCAGAGGGCCCGTGTGACTGCACAGGGGTTCGGCCTCTCTGTTCCGACGTGGCAGCGGCCCGCATCAGTCCCCAGACTGATCCCTCAGGACCTAAATAAAGTTCTTAATACCATACCATACCATTCTGTGCTATGATCTCTGATTATTACACAAGGCGCAAGGAAAAGTAATAAGTAGGAGGACACCACCTCCGCCGTATGCGACTCCACATCCGTCGGAGAGCAGGATATCAATGCGCTCGCTGCAGTGGCGTAGTAAAGGGGAGGGGGGCGGGGGTGATAAATATATGAAGACCCCCCCCCCCCTTTCCGCCGGCTTGACTGGGCGTAAATGCTAAAGAATGCTCCGGTAACCAAGCGGCCCCAGCTCATGTCCCCGATGTGCCAGATGTGTAGTGCCGCAGTGCAGTAGGCTGTAGGTTTAGTAACATCCTACGTAATAAATTCAAGAATGTGCGGGCTGAAAAATTAATTCGCTAAATGGTTTCTGTGTCGTCAGTATGTTATACAGGGTTCCATTTAGCAGCTTTGTATCATCTGTATTATTTTTCTATCAGTTTCTCGGTGTGGAATAAAAACACTGTCTCCTAGTCCTAGCTAACCGTCTCCTTATCATTTTCTTGTTGTATGGCTTCGTGTCACAAATACAGTGTGTTCTTTTAGCTGCACGGAATTTTATAAAAAGGTGAATTTTGTTAGGTTATTTTCCGATATTCTGTCACATTATGTGTCTTTACGAGCACTAGAAGCTCGGTATCTTGCAAAATATGGCAGATAATTAATAAGGATATCTTAACTTACTGCTTATATAACAATTATAGAGGAAACTTTGCAGTTCGGGAATTGAGGACCCAAAGTAACATTGTTGACTCAACAAAAACTTCTCGAAACAAAATCGTCTTGAGTGATAGAGCCTGCAGTACTTCGGCACTGCAGGCGGCCCAGTGTGGCAGTACCAAAATAAATATGAAATAGTGCACCAGTGGCTTCGATATCTCCATCCTCTCTAATGCGAGTGCAGACCAACAGTAGCGCAAGCTTTAGCTGGCGCAGCGCTTCATCGCGGCCTTCTCTTTTTTTCCCCGTGATGACGCCAAGAATCGACGCGAAGCGTTCTCTAGTTCACCCGCCGTGGTTGCTCAGTGGCTATGGTGTTGGGCAGCTAAGCACGAGGTCGCGGGATCGAATCCCGGCCACGGCGGCCGCATTTCGAGGGGGGCGAAAACACCCGTGTACTTAGATTTAGGTGCACGTTAAATAACCCCAGGTGGTCGAAATTTCCGGAGTCCTCCACTACGGCGTGCCTCATAATCAGAAAGTGGTTTCGGCACGTGAAGCCCCATAATTTAATTTTCTCTAGTTCGTTCCCAATCTTGTGGCGGTACCGCAGCTCGGATGATCACGTTTGTCAATAGCAGAATATAAAAAAAAGGCTTTATGGATCAGAATAAAGAGAACTCGTAAGTGTCATAGCATTGGCGCGCGCGCAGCAAGGAAGCAGGTGGCGTTTTCTAATATGGCGCGGAGATCAGCGTCACTGACACGCTGCTAAATTTTCGTTTGGGTTCAGGGCTGCCCACCGCCAAAATACTGCACGCCGTAGTACCTACGGCGTTTTTTGTGAAGTTGTTGGTCAGCATATGACGGTCGGACTTCAATTTCGCGAATGCAATATTGCCTCTAAAATCGCTAATGAAAACTTTATAAGAATATTTTTGTTACTTGTGAGACATATTTCCCACGGGGCTCCATCTCTTTTGTCTGCCAAGCCTTGCAGTCGGAAAGCAGATGTGCAAATGCGCTTATCACAAGTCACCACTGCAGCAGGTTGTGTTATTTGGCGCAGAAAATAAAACAGCCTGTATACCTGCTACATTCGCGATCTCTGGGAACGAAAGTGAAAGGGGGGCGGCGACATGTGCGGTATCCAAGGTGGCTGTGCTGGGGCTGAACCATCAACACCTCCCCCCCCCTCCCCCCCCCCCTCCGCTCCAAGAAAATTTTCGATATCCTCGCCTTCCTGAGTGCACCCGAGTGATGGTGGTGGAGTAGGGTGACAGAAGACATATATGGGTCCCGGATGCCAGACGACCTAGATACGCCACTGGCTCGCTGTGAACCACTGCCTGTCACTTCAACGATGAGGGTATGAGCGGACAGCCCGTGCGAAACACTTTCCCATCGCCCTCTCTGGATAATGGCAGGCTTGAGAAGAGAGCCTAATACGTTCCTTGCCGCGATGCCCGTTGAATCGTTGTGACGCCGGACGTGAGGCGACGGCGCGGGTACCATGCAGCGGCTGCAAGCACTCAACGGTGAGCGCTCGATAGTGTACACGGTGACTATAGGTCGGCGCTTTTCGCGACCAAGTCATAGACGCTACGATATCGGATCTGCTGGCAGTCGAACATTGGCGTGGGCCCGAAACATCAGTTCTGCCGGTTTAAAGAAGGTGCGCAGTGAAATCCAGCTTGGAAGAAATTGTGCAAAAGAAGGCGGCTCCTGTCCTGTTTTATATATATAGTCTATAGGCGTCGTCTTCTGTGCCACTTCTTCAAAGATGGCCTCGTATAAGCTGAGGCCAGCCACAAGTCCTGTACTGGGATATGAAACCCAAATCTGCGTTGGTGATGGGGCCCTGCGCCACTGGAATCATCGGCGTCGGGCATCGGTAGGCATGTGGTTTTTTTTACGACGTGACCCTGTGATTCGCCACTCAGAGTCATTGCGCCGTTGTGACTTGTAAGCTTCTTCCACGAACGTGCTACGTTTGTGCAAGGCAAACGCGGCGACGCGCCTATGCGTTATGCCAATTTACGTTACATGCACCCCATGCGTATTAACATGTTCCTTTAGTTTCATGGAGACCAAGTAAAGTGTCTAAAGCATCACTTGCGGCTAGCAGGAAACAACGTTGTTCTCCTAGTTTGTGTTGCATAGTTCAGAACTTCGAGAGACGAAGCAGATTGCTGCCTAGAGATTAGGAAACACTTCAGACGAGTTCTCCGTCAGTTGTTTGAAGAACCATTCACAATCAACACTACTTTTATAAGATATTTTATTTTGCTATTCCGAACATCGAAAGAAAACAGAAATGTCATGGGATGGTATCCCGGACTGGCAGAATACACCACCGTAGCTTTGTATTATAATCCGTCACTAGTGAAAATTGTCTAACGCCGCAGACACAATGCATGTTTCGACCTTGATTGTCACGTGCGGTGGCCGCCTTCTTAACGGCACTCCAAAATGAAAAACTAAAACAAATGTCGATGGCATACACAAATTAGGGTTTGAGATGAGAATTTATTCAGAAAAAAGACAACAGATGGATTCAGCTATTTGTGTGCGTTCAGACACGCGGAGAGTAAAAAAGTTAATCGGTACCCTCCATTGCCGTCGTTCCTGCCCGCCTATTTTATTTTTACCTCTCAAAGCCGGCCGCGCGCTATCTGGGCTTTGAGGCCCGAAAATGAATTAGTTGCTCAAAGTAGTACGCAAGGGGGACTGCGACGGCTAAGAAAGACGAAAAGGACTAAATGCACAGCGGTCAAGGAAGAATCAATTTTGCTAACCCGCATTGTCGGGGAGCATACTGCGTACAGCGAGGTATTTTATCCAGCTGACAAGGATACTTCGGAAAGCCACATAATTCAGGCGCACAAGCTACCATAAAAAAAAAGAGAGGAAAAACTGGAAAGAATAAATGAGTAGGAAAGGTACTACAAACACACTAAAGTACCATAGGCGTCTGCACAGGAGCTGTGAAAGTGTGCCACAGTGTTTTAATGGCCATCTGACGCCCCAACAGTTGAAGCCATTGCTCGATAATTTCGACCCGATGCCGAGTAAAATGAGCGACGATAAATTTGCGACGAAAGAGAGGAGGAAAGCTGTTTTCTCCGCAGCACAAGTGGGATTACAGTGTTGATGATGTCAGCGAAGTACATGTGGGATACAAGCCCGAACATGGCCTCTGGCTCTCGTCAGGCAGCCGGAGTAATTGAGTCGTACCCGTCATGAGGCGCAAATAATGGGACATGGACCCTCAAAGACGACCAGTGCTCATGACGCTTTTTGAGCGTTTTTGCTAACGGTAATCGCATTGTCAACTCCTTCACTGCTGCAAGCGTTGTACTGGACCCTAAACACCTCAAGCGACGAACTTTGGCTGCCAGGAACTTGAAGAAAAATAAATAAAAATGCCTATTCGCAAAAGCACTTCTATTTTCTGCACCAAAGAGCAATGAGCGGAACCTCTTTCCTCTTCTTCACAGAGCTGCTTTTGCAGAAGTTGCCGATAGCGTTGAGCCGTTTTTGCAGAATAGCTGGACTGAAGAGGCGCTAGCAAGACACCATCCGCGCGCTATCTGTCGCGGTCGATGCTGATCGCGAACGAAAGAGGTAAGGTCGACTCTCGACTTGAGACAGAGGTTTCTTCTTGTCCATTCAGTGATAGCGCTCTCTCAGGCACCGATCCTGTAGCTATGGGGTGCACACGTCTGAGCAAATACACGAGGAAACATGCTGAAGCTGCCATGTTCTCGCGCGCGATTTCAATCAAAGAAAAATAATGCCGCAGAGTCAGCGCGCTGACTCAACTGAATCAGTTGGCCTCAGCTTATACGAGTCCATCTTTGAAGGAGTGGCACAGAAGACGACGCCTATAGACTGTATATATATAAAACAGGACAGGAGCCGCCTTCTTTTGCACCATCTCTTGCAAGTTGGATTTCACTACGCGCCTTATTTAAACTGGCGGAACTGATGTTTCGGGCCCACGCCAATGTTCGAGTGCCAGCAGATCCGATATCGTAGCGTCTATGACTTGCTCGCGAAAAGCGCCGACCTATAGTCGCCGTGTACACTATCGAGCGCTCACCGTTGAGTGCTTGCAGCCGCTGCATGGTACCCGCGCCGTCGCCTCGCGTCCGGCGTCACAACGATTCAACGGGCATCGCGGCACGGAACGTATTAGGCTCTCTTCTCAAGCCTGCCATTATCCAGAGAGGGCGATGGGAAAGTTTTTCGCGCAGGCTTGTCGCTCGTACCCTCATCGTTGAAGTGACAGGCAGTGGTTCACAGCGAGCGCACTGATATCCTGCTCTCCGACGGATGTGGAATCGCATACAGCGTAGGTTGTGTTCTCCTACTTATTACTTAAAAATTAACCTAAATTAAAGGTACACCTCAGAATTCCAGGAGTTCAGAAAAAAGTCAGATCTCTTGCACTAAAACAATTGAGCTTACTCATGTTGTACGAGAAATACAGTAGCCATGTACACATATATACTGACGGATCGACCACATCGACCAGTTCTGGCCGTGCTGTGTTTATACGGACAAGAGGAGTAACACTGCGATTCAAGGCATCACATGCCATGACGTCCACGGCTGCAGAACTCACAGCTCTGCGCAGTGCGCTTCAATTTATTGACACAGAGAGTTCTGGTACATTCATGAGCCGTGTTTTCCGACTCGAGACCGGCTTTACATAGCATGCAGTCAATTCTCAGACGTGGAGCTTACGAACAGCTAACATACGAAATAGTGAAACTTCATCACGACGTCAAACAGAAAGGCCACGAAATTATTTTCCACTGGCTACCTGGCCATTGCGGGATCAGTGGAAAGGATCAAGCAGACAAAGCTTCCCGAGAGTCACATCAAGAACAGCACATCGTTCCCATTCCTTTTACCAGGACGGACGGTGCAAGGCAGCTTCGTCACATGGCACGCAAGCTCTCTTTAACAGAGTGGAACACCCCAAATATAAAGCACACCAGGTTGTACGAACTCAACCCTTCGCTACAACTCCGACCTCCACCCGGGCTTCACCGACGTGAGGCATCGCTTCTATACCGGCTGTGGTTGGGAGTGGCTTTCACGAAGGCGTACACTACTTTGATTGGAATGACCGACAGTACTGCATGCGACGTCCGCGGCGTGAAAGAGAACATCGAAAATTTATTGTGCCATTGTCATAGGTTTCAGCCGGAAAGACAAATATTATATATTGCATTGCGACTACTGGACGATCGTTCCTTGTCTGTGCAGGTGCTACTTGAAGGCCGTCCCCATCGCTCGTCGGCTCAAAAAGCTATGAAGGCGTTATTGCCTTTTTTGAGGCCGACTGGCCTATGTGAACGTCCTTGACTCGCTCACGCCCCCTGCGTGCGTGCGCGAGCTCACCGCGGCTTTCCTCCCTCCCTCTATCTTATCTTTCTATTCCCTCTTTCCCGTCCCCCAGAGTAGGGTAGCCAACCAGGCGCATTTCTGGTCACATCCCTGCCTTCTCTCTTTATTTTCTCCTCCTCCTCCTCCTCCCTTCGCAGACCAAGTAAACTCTGTGAGCCCGAGCTTGAATGCCCTGTAAAGCCAGTCTTTCATCGGGCTTCGCTCCCGCAACTAAACAGTCGATTACTGCTTTATATTTGGTTTGACCTGGGTGCAGGTAACCATGCCAGGAATAAGAAAAAAATATAGGCGGCGTTTCTTGCGCCTAAACGACTACCTCTGCTCATATTGCAGGAGAGTTACACCAGTGAGCTTTTTTTAAAGAAATGAGGGGGGGGGGGGGCGGAGGCGTACCGTAGAATACACAAGGACGCGTACACAAGAAAAGGGCGTTAGACACGGATAGACGCTGGACTTTCAAGTCTGCTTTATTCCAGAAAAAACACAGTTGGAAACCCAGGGTCTGTCAGTGTCTAACGCCTTTTCATTTTGTACCCGTCGTTGTGTACTCGCTGTTATCCCCCCCCCCCTTTTTTTTTCAAGTTCATCATGCATCAACTGGCCCAAGAGCTTGCGCTAATGCATGTACGCCGACCATGTAATACTGCTCTTACCGATACTGTACTCTACTGCATTTATACCGAAGGCTCAGCAGCTCCCACGGTTTGTCCGGAACTGTGGTTTCCCAAGTGAGAGCCCGTTCCATCACTTTCAAGACGTACCACCCAACTTACATCGACGGCTTGCGGCTTGCATCGACGAACTTACAGCTTTTCTTGCTTCACTTAGTGTCGTCAGCTAAGAAAAACCTCGACGATGGTCGATATGCAGCATTTCGGAGGCAGTGCTGCAGTCATTCAAATCAATCCATTGGCGTGGACCAAAGGTAAAAAATAAATGGCATGGGAAAGGCAGGGAGGTTAACCGGATGAGATTCTGGTTAGCTACCCTGCATTGGGGGGAAGGGGAAGGGGAAACGAAAGACGAAAAAAAAAAACAGCGGAGAGAAAAGGCAAACTAACGGAAATAGGAATGTGGGGAAGGTCGTGAACGTCCATGAGTGTAACAGCCCCTCCAATAAGCGACTGGAACGTAAAAATATCAAGAGCACTTTCAGTGTCTTGTGGTATGACGACTGTATATGTCGGCGTTCCAGGAATGTCTGCTCCGAAAATGTCCGGTCGTCAAGACGCGCCAGCGCGGTCTGCCTGAGTGCGCTGTATTGGGGACCATGACGAAGAACTGACAAACAAATGGCGTTCGAGATTAAATAACTCATCCATACGTCATAGGTAATGAGTATGTTGATAATGCTGCTCGGTTAGCTCTTTAGGAGAGCCAAGAGGAAGCGAAACTGTTATCAAGGTCATTTCCTGTTATAGAAAACTTCGAGTACTCGCACGAGGTATCACGTTCTATATGTGGAAATCCCCAAATGTTCAATGCAACCGATAGCACTACCTGGAACTTTCCCTCCGCCTTCGCATCCCAACTGGAGTCTGCGGACGCGAGGATACCCTACTTTGTCGCCTTTGGCAAGGAGCAGCCTTTACGAAGTCTTTTGCTTTTCGTTTTGGAATGGCTGATAGCGATGCAATAATATTTATGACCGTGGTCACGAGGAGATCCTTGAAAACGTTCTGTGTGACTGTCATCGACATACTGTGCAGAGACGGTCGCTCGCGACTGCGTTAGTCCGCTTTGATCACAGGCCGTTATCCAGCCATGTGTTCAGCCCGCCACATACGTCTTCCGAAATGGAACTCTCCAGCCATTCTTGCAAGCGGAAGGGGGTACAAATACAAGGAATAACGCGCCCATTTTTCTCCCGCAAGAGATGCGCACCTGCTCACGTGCAAAAAATTAATTTCACAAGCATATTGTCATAGGCAAGCAATTAAACAACATTAGCGCAAGTCCTCACTGTGGCTCGATCGGGCAAAAGCGTCTAGTGCAAGTTTCGCGGCTTCATTTTCCCCTCGGGACAAGCAGATAAATTTTGTTCTGGATCCACGCAGACTGACTGAGTTCAGAGCGAACGGCGAAGCGCCACGGGTGCACGGTTGGTACGCAGAAATATCGTGCCAATTATTATTCATTATACTTCATTATTCTCATTGGATAACTTTATGACCCATAAACCTGCAATTTACAAGGTAACACATTGCTGAATAAATGATTAGTTGAGCTCAAGATTACGCCTAATATTTTAGAGCGCAACTCCTAGGCGCCCATTGCTGGGTTGAACGTCGGCGTCCCCCGGCGTAATTGTGCGAACGCGCGGTTACGCCGTGGTAAGCTTAGTGGTAAGCCGTGGTAAGCTACAGTGGTAAGCTCTTAGTCAGGATTACGCCGTGGTAAGCTTAGTGGTAAGCTGTGGTAAGCTACAGTGGTGAGCTCTTAGTCAGGATTACGTAATGCGTGCCGCAGGCACTCTAGTTTGCTTTTATTCCGTAACCTTGCTACTCATGATAAGGGTACCCTGTGAGTAATTGACCTAGATAAACTTACTCCTGCACATACTCCAGAGGCTGACTGGCGATCATGAGTTTTTGGTCCCTTGCCAGGCCACTGAACATTACCTTTGTCTTCTGCACATTAATCTTCAACGCTACTCATACACTTTCTCGGTCAACGTCCGCAATCATTTGTTGCAATTCATCCCCAGTGTTGCTGAAAAGGACAGTGCCATCTACAAGCAGAAGGTTGAGATATTCGCCGTTGATCCTCGTCAAAAGAGAGAACGAGAGCGGTGTTGATCAAAGAGGAAACAGGGGTAGCCGATATTCTAGTTGACATTATCAGTGAAGCTGGGCAGGCCATGTAATTCGTAGGATAGATAACCGATGGACCATTAGAGCTACAGAATTGGTGCCAAGGGAAGAGAAACGCACTGGAGGACGGCATGAAATGAGGTGGGGCGATGAAATTATGAAATTCTCAGGGGTAAGTGGGAATCAGCTCGCGCAAGACAGGGGTCAATGAAGATCGACTGGAGCGCCCTTCGTCCTGCAGTGGACATAAATATAGGCCGACTACGACAACGACGACGATGATCTCGAACTCTCGTCGATGGTTGTCGTAGCGTCTGGTTGCGTCTCTTGGCGTTAATTTCATCATTCCCCTACCTGTAGGACATCTCGCGTTTGTCTGGTGCGTTACAAAAAGGTACTGGAAGACAGACCGACCACAAGTGCCAATATTTGTTTCATCCACGTTCGATGCTCCTTTAAAAAATTACTTGTCTGTCTAACGAGCTAGACGTCATTTATGTCATAAAATATCAAAGCGCATTAAACATACGAGAAGAGGCGTGTGTAAAGAGTTTGTGAACAGCTATCTTTCATTTAGCGTGACGTAAAAAAATACTAAGACAGCCGGAATACAGTTTTAATTATATGGATGTTAGATGCTTGCGGATGTATATGAATTTGAATAAGCTGGTTCATGCTCCGTGTTTGGGGTGTTCTAGTACGCTTTTGTATGTATATTTATATCTTGCCCAAGGAAAAGATTGTGTACCCTTCCGCTCCAACCCGCGACAAAAAATTCTGGCTGCGTGCCTGCCGTTATCAGAGTAAATCATTTTGGAATGCCCACTTCATAAGTCATCGCAACGGAGGTCGACGAAGGCGCTGCTTGTGCTTTTTAGAAGATACCTCCGCAAATGGTGTTCATTGCGCTGCACGTGGTCCTGTGTTGTGATGGTATGCGGCGATCATGACCGGCTCGGACTGTGTGACCAGACACAATCTGTATCTTTCTATTTTCTTCTTATGTTTGATCTCCCCCGTTCTCCACTGTGGAGCAGCAATCCGGAATGTCCTTTCTGCTTAGCCCCTCCCTGCTTTTCTTCTTTCCTTCCTCTCTCTCTTGCATCTTGTGCCTGCGAGTGCGCTTTCCTGCGAGAGCAGGACAGCGCATGTGTCACCCGACTTTTTTGTTTTCTTGCTGTCGCCCTGCCACTCGCGCTCTTTCTAGAATGTTAGCTTCGCTATTGCTGCGTGTTCTGAGGCGGGAGATGCCGAATGTCCCACAGGTGGGCAGGGTCGCCTCCTCCACGCGTAGTAGCTGCGTCCCTTGCTCGCTAAGTTCCAGCTGTGCGCTTGAAACGAGCCAACATTCTCTGAGACAAAGCCGTTAATTGTTTAGTCTTTTCTAACATAAAATATCAGTTCTGCTGTGCTCTGGTTATGAGCTCCAAGTTCTAATTAAGAAAGAAAAAGAAAAGAAAGAACTGGCAAAACTCTTTATTAAATTAATTGACTAACTAGTGCGACGACTAAGTTTTCGAGCTTGTGCCGCTGGATCTTAAGCGACGGCGAAAAACCGCTCATGTGTCTAATTTGCCCCCGTTGTGGATTTCTCAGATGGTCAGGACCTTGTATTTCACAGATGTTATTCCGGGTTGTCGTTGACTCATCTTTGCTGGAATATGCTATGACACATGGTTAAGGAGAAATTGAAGAGTTTGTGTTTTCCATACGTGTTGCCAGGGATAAACAACTTACCTTCTGTTCAACAAGCCCGCATCCAGTGCCCTTTAACACGTAGCTTGGGGGTGTGCCAGCTGTGACTTCTAAGCTGCATCGTCAATCGTGATGGCCTTGGCATAGGTGTACATACATCCCGTAGCTACGTTTCGAGCGAGGGAAACGCACGCTGTTCTCGTATATCTCCCGTCGGACGCCAAATTCAGGCTCAGAGGCGCGCGTGCACGCAGTAGGTTAGAAAGACCCTTTGAGAAGTTGTTGGGCAGTCTGTTGTCCACAACAACTCTGGAATATTTGCATAAAATGTAGACACCCAACACCATCCTTGGCCTAACCGATGGTTACTAACCAGTGACTATATAGCTCAAAGTACACGAAAAAGATTGGTGTTTCATTAAAATGGTGATTTTTGCAATCTTCAGTGAGCATCTCAATGAATGACGAATCGCCCGCTGCGTCTCCGTGGATCAGCGTCTGCGTTTGTAAGAACGCAGACGAAACCTTCAGTGAAAGCAGAGTTGCATCTAATGAAACATACACGCCGAGCTATGTCGAGCTCACGTCGGACAAGAAAACCTGAATTCGGCTCTTGCTTACCTTACAATATACGTTACCAAGCTACGCGCGTGAGGTCAGAGCCTATTATTATAACCACATAAGTCATTTTGCTAAGGCAGATACGAAAGCGCGGAGAATGTGAAGTCAGCAGTTTCACTTCAATACCATCGAATGAAGCGTGTTTTCTTCGAGCTGATCATGATTTGGCAGTAAATACCAGCGCATACCAGCTGTTGGCCTCCCGCATGCCCTGTGCAGCAAAACTAATTAGAATGCAAATGTATTTCGTGTTAAATTTTACAAATTGACACCTGAAGATTGGTGCTAGCTTTGGCCCTCCTGCTAGGAGGAGTTACCTCGAGCGCTAAAACTTTTCAATACTACAATTGCTACATGTGCCCTAGTAACATAGCAATACGAATGATTTAATTAATAAAGGGAAAATCAGACATCCACCCGTTCGTAGCAATTGCTACAAAGGAAGCCCATACGGGTTCCTCGAAAGAAAACCTTCGCACCTACGAGTTGTCGAGAAATTCGACTTCGCCCTGCCTTCTGCTAGCCGCCTGGTTAGCTCAGATGGTACAGCGGCTGCCCCGGAAAGGCGGTGGTCCCGGGTTCGAGTCCCGGACCAGGACGAATTCTTCTTCAACTGCGTGGCTTTTCTTTCGAGAAACCCGTATGGGTTTCCTTTGAAGCAATTTCTACGAAAGGGTGGATGTCTGATCTTGACTTTATTGATTATTTCTCTCCACCTTGCGGGTTTCCGCGGAACTATAATCATCATCAGCCTGGTTACGCCCACTGCAGGGCAAAGGCCTCTCCCATACTTCTCCAACTACCCCGGTCATGTACTAATTGGGGCCCATGTCGTCCCTGCAAACTTCTTAATCTCATCCGCCCACCTAACTTTCTGCCGCCCCCTGCTACGCTTCCCTTCCCTTGAAATCCAGTTCGTAACCCTTAGTGACCATCGGTTATCTTCCCTCCTCATTACATGTCCGGCCCATATGCCCATTTCTTTTTCTTGATTTCAACTAAGATGTCGTTTACCCGCGTTTGTTGCCTCACCCAATCTGCTCTTTTCTTATCCCTTAACGTTACACCTATCATTCTTCTTTCCATAGCTCGTTGCGTCGTCCTCAATTTGAGTAGAACCCTTTTCGTAAGCTTCCAGGTTTCTGCACCGTACGTGAGTACTGGCAAGGCACAGCTGTTATACACTTTTCTCTTGAGGGATAATGGCAACCTGCTGTTCACGATCTGAGAATGCCTGCCAAACGCACCCCAGCCCATTCTTATTCTTCTGATTATTTCAGTCTCATGATCCGTATCTGCGGTCACTACTTGTCCTAAGTAGATGTATTCCCTTACCACTTCCAGTGCCTCGCTACCTATCCTAAACTGCTGTTCTCTTCCGAGACTGTTAAACATTACTTTAGTTTTTTGCAGATTAATCTTTAGACCCACGCTTTTCCTTAGCCTCTCCAGGTCAGTGAGCATGCATTGCAATTGGTCCCCTGAGTTACTAAGCAAAGCAATATCATCAGCGAATCGCAAGTTACTAAGGTATTCTCCGTTAACTTTTATCCCCAATTGTTCATAATCCAGGTCTCTGAATACCTCCGGTAAACACGCTGTGAATAGCATTGGAGAGATCGTATCTCCCTGCCTGACGCCTTTCTTTATCGGGATTTTGTTGCTTTATTTATGGAGGCCTACGGTTGCTGTGGAGCCGCTATAGATATTTTTCAGTATTTTTACATACGGCTCATCTACACCCTGATTCCATAATGCTTCCATGACTGCCGATGTTTCGACTGAATCAAACGCTTTCTCGTAATCAATGAAAGCTATATATAATGGTTGGTTATACCCCGCACATTTCTCTATCACCTGTTTGATAGTGTGAATATGGTCTATTGTTGAGTAGCCTTTACGGAATCCTGCCTGGTCCTTTGGTTGACAGAAGTCTAAGGTGTTCCTCATTCTATTTGAGATTGCCTTAGTAAATACTTTGTAGGCAACGGACAGTAAGCTGATCGGTCTATAATTTTTCAAGTCTTTGGCGTCTCCTTTCTTATGGATTAGGATTATGTTAGCGTTCTTTCAAGATTCCGGTACGCTCGAGGTCATGAGGCATTTCGTATACAGGGTGGCCAGTTTTTCTAGAACGGTCTGCCCACCATCCTTCAACAAATCTGCTGTTACCTGATCTTCCCCAGCTGCCTTCCCCCTTTGTATAGCTCCCAATTGAGGCTTTCTTTACTTCTTCCGGCGTTGCTTGTGGGATTTCCAATTCCTCTAGACTATTCTCTCTTCCGTTATCGTCGTGGGGGCCACGGGTAATGTATAAATATCTATAGAACTCCTCAGCCACTTGAACTATCTCATCCATATTAGTAATGATGTTGCCGGCTTTGTCTCTTAACGCATACATCTGATTCTTGCCAATTCCTAGTTTCTTCTTCACTGTTTTTAGGCTTCCTCCGTTCCTGAGAGCATGTTCAATTCTATCCATATTATACTTCCTTATGTCAGCTGTCTTACGCTTGTTGATTAACTTCGAAAGTTCTGCCAATTCTATTCTAGCTGTAGGGTTAGAGGCTTTCATACATTGGCGTTTCTTGATCAGATCTTTCGTCTCCTGCGATAGTTTACTGGTATCTTGCCTAACGGAGTTACCACCTACTTCCATTGCACACTCCTTAATGATGCCCATAAGATTGTCGTTCATTGCTTCAACACTAAGGTCCTCTTCCTGAGTTAAAGCCGAATACTACTATTATCATACGTACGATTTAATAGTGAAATATCGTAAATTAAAACCAAGTATTCGTTGGTCTGATGAAAGATTCACTGAATAGCTCCATGGCGTGCGTATGAATTAATTTAGTGACATTTCGATCGAGGGTCCTTCCGAAGGTCTGACGAAGGCCTCGGCTGAAACGCTAATATGTATGTATGTGATTTCCCATGCTGACATTTTTGTTTCAGTTAAAGAGCCCCGGGTGGCCAAACTTAATGTGACGTGCTGCTCCCTCATAGCCTCAGGTGCAATTTAGCTGTGTGACATTAGAATCAAACCAATTAAAGTGATTGTCGCGCAGCTGCGTGACCACTCTTTTCTCCATTGCGGCAACGTCGCGGTGCCCGCCATTCGGCCGATTCCGCTTCGAAGAACATTTGCACCAGCGTTGTTTCAGCGTGCGACGAAGAGGAAAGTAAAAAAAAAAAAATTCGACCGTCAAGAATGAAAAGAAGGAAAGGAAGGCGCCGTTGAGCGTGACGCAAGCGCGAGCCTCGTGTGCCACCAGCGCGCATAATTCGCTCGCGCAATACCTCGGCGGCTGTTATATGCCGGGCTTCGCACTGAATCGCCGGCAGATTGGACGCGTCAAAAAGGAAAAGAAGGGCTTTCGTTGCGTCACTTCACTTGCGCATACTACGCGACATGTGACGCACGCGCCCCGCGTGTGCCGTTGTCGATCTGTAATCGATTGAACACCGACTGCGTGCGGCCGAGGGTGATCGCGTGGCGTGGTCCTGGCGCCGCGGCGCTGCTTAGCCGAGGCGTGTGGTTGGTCGCAGACGGCAGCGAAGGCGCGAAAGCCGGTGCGTGCGGGCGTCTTGGCCACCCCCGTCACGTACGCGAGGAGAGAGCACCGGCGAGTTGCCGCCAGTGAGCGAATAAGAAACCTCGCGCTTCAGGTGGATTGCCAAAAATAGAGCCGCAGGTGTAGCAATGAGATGATTCCTTCGGGTTAGCGTTTTACTAGCGCGGGCGGCGGACGTCAGGCAGTGCGTGTTGCGCAACAAGTAGCCGAATGAGGCATAAATTGACTTTTTTTTTTCTCGCTGCGACCTAGAGGACGTGCGTACTGCAAAGGAGGAATAGGATGCAGCCGTTGTTAAAGGCGAGCGGGCTTGCTGATAATTATTCGAATAGAGCGCTAGTTTCGAGAGGAGTGTCTCAGAACTGATCGCAAAATCAATTGCTGTTTCACGTGGCGCTGTCCTTGAATGCCTGATCTCGGCTTTCGGTGATGCTGCGCACTTTCGCCGATGCCTACCTCTCCCTTTCTTTTCTCCTTTTAAATTTGCGATATATCGCGCTCTTTATAAGTCGCTGCTACCGTCGGGCCGCAGCAGCAAGAGCTGGCACTCGTCGCCTTGGTAGCGGGAGAAAGATCGTGGTCCAAGAGCCGCGATGCTGCGCAGCCCACAGAGGCACGCGCGGGCATCTGCGCATGCGTCGGTATAGGGAAGTGAAATACCATGAAAGCTGATATTTCGACTATACACGGCGGAGAATGACCGATACAAGCATCTTCTGAAAAATTGGCCCAACTTTCGTTGAAAGCACCGTTCAAGGTGGCGCCATGAAATTTTTAGAGGATGTATGTGGTGTGTCTCTGGAATGTGTAGGAACCCAAACGCGTACGACGATGACGGGCGTTGTGGAGAAATATCATATCTCTGTTACTTGTGCATATTCCACAGGGTGTCCCTTCTGGACTATCGGGCGTTTCAAGATGAAACATGGTAGAAATTAAAGTGATAGGTAAAAACACGGTGAAGAAATTTCACAATTGCAGGAGCTTTGAGAGCAACGGGTGAAATTATCAAATTTGTGTAAACTGTGGTTTTTCTCGCCTGTCACGGCCTTGAAGAGTTTTTTTGCATACTACTGGGCATATCATAATCAAACTTCAAAAGGATAAAGTGCGTTCTGGACGCAAGATAATTTGAAATTTCAGCTTTAATGCAGGTGGCGGAAAAATTTTCGGATCGTCAACGGAGCTATTTAAATATTCAAACTGTGGATGTAAACAAACGCCTCAACATTTCTTCTCACAACTTTGCAAACGTTATAGGCGGAATACCCTATACTAATCAACTATAGTAAGTACATTAATAAGTTCATTAGTGTTAATTGGCGAGCATCAATTGTAAGCGATTTACATCGACTGTCCACGCGCCGTCTGCGATAACTGCATTATTTTAGAAGAACTTGTTGTTGGCCGAGTTGGTACATATTAGCGAACATTGTTTAACTGCACGAACAAACGGACCACAGAGACAGCATGGGACAAGGACGGGCGCATCCTTGTCCTGCAACTGCATTATTGCTGGGCTGGCTTAATACATCACCTCATCTTATCATCCTTTGCATGATTTAACGATTTCATGTTGGCGGATGAAGCTGGCGACAATATACTTCAACAACGCCGGCACCGCGCGACATTTGCGGGCCGACCCGGCACGCGGAGGTGGCGTGGAGCACGACCTCGGAGATCGCGCGCGGGCGCGGTTGCCATGTGAGGAGCACCGAATTTGGTATAAAAAATTACTGGAGGGAACTGTGGCGCTAGTGTCTACGGGAGCTGCAGGTATGGCCGTCAAGCCAGCATTGGGAATGACGGGTGGCACATGGATTTGCCTAAACTTTGTCCTTCCGGCTTGAAACGGCTTTGTGGCGCTTCGCAAACTGACCACTGTCAACACAATGTTGCCCCATGCATGCAACAATTAGCGACGATTATGCACGTGCACAGGAGCTTATTGCCTTCATGCATTCAGAAAAATGTGACTGCTTGGAAACTTGGAAAGATGAAGCCTAATAAACAAAGCCACAGGAATGTCTAAAGTCACAAGCATGGTTAATGCAAATATGTGCACCATCCATTATTGCGATGTTGAATGGGCGGCCGCAGCGCCAGAGTTTCCTCTAGTAATTCTTGACAAAAGCTCCATGGTAAGGAGCTACAAACTGGGAGAAAGTTCCACAGTAACAAGGGGTGCCTCCTTGGAAAATGCTCGCGCTGGCCGGGCGCGGTGGCCCCTTTGTCTCCGTCTCTGCCTCGCTGGAACTGGATTTGGGATTGTGCAAGTTCGCACATGTTCAGCGGGTTCTTTTTTCCCCTGCATTTGGATGCACACAGCCGCCAATATATTCCTTGATTCTCTTTGTCTGGGGAGTTTTCATTAATGGTAGACGTAGAATAACCTATACATAGAATGCAAACTATGCGGCTTATAGAGATTTTGAAGACAAGTGTAAGTATTTGCACACTTCATCTGCATGCTACGTACTATAGATCGTACAACCTCAAGCCCTTCGAACAGGTCTTGATATCTTGAGATGTTCGACAGCTACAGCAGCTTCCATTGCACAGGAGCACCAGATAAGCACATATATCGCTGTTGAGACGCCCAGAGCGCAAAATACGCTGCGAAGTGCAGCAAGCTCCGGAGCAGTGGATGTTGTCCAGCGAGAAGTTTTAAACTGAATGGTCACGGCTTTTTGTGAAGGACCACAGCTCCTGCATATCCGTCCACAGCTGTCGAGCCATCAGTAGATGGCATGGATCATGCATTTCGCATGATCCATGAAGATATATGACGAAGATGGAGCATATTCAGTGATTAGAAGGTAGCCCTGCATTGTTTGCTACCCGCTCTACGTCGTGGACCACAAGACCAACTTGTGCTGGAAATAAGGCAGCTATATCACCAGCTAGCAGAGAAAGGACATGACGTCACTTTTCAGAGGCTCCCAGGCCACTGCGGTATCATGGGCAACGAAAACCCCGATGCTGCTGCTAGGAGGGCTAACGAAGATGACGTGAAGGAACCAATCCCGCTATCAAGAACTGACGCAGCAGCAATGCTTCGCATACTAGCGCGTGATGCCACGTGATCCACGTGGAACATGCCAGGTTTCCTACGTACTCGACTGCACCGCCTGTACCCATCCCTTCGACTACGCATTCCGTCTGGACTACCCCGAATCGAGACAAATGTTTTCTGCCGACTGTGGCTTGGAGTGTATTTCACGAATGCATTTGCTTGCCGCATCGGTATGGCTGACAGTGCTGCCTGTGATAGTTGCGGCAGTGCGGAAACAATCGAACATGTCCTCTGTTATTGTCCTCGCTACAGCTCCCAGGGGCAGTCGCTCGTGACGGCGTTGGCACGCTTCGATGACCGGCCGTTTTCTGAGCAGACGATCTCGGAGTGCCGGCTAATGGGATCTTCACAGTAGAAGGCGATGAAGGCGCCACTGAGGTTCCTGGAGTCAAGCGACCGGCTTGAACGACTGTGACACTCGTGCGTTCCTTTATGTGTTTTTTTCTTTCCTTTTCGCCCTCTCCCACTCTTTCCATGTGTGCGCACTTTTCTATATCTTTCTGACCCGCCGTGGTTGCCCGGTGGCTATGGTGCTGGGCTGCTGAGCATGAGGTCACGGGATCGGATCCTGGCCACGGCGGCCGCATTTCGATGGGGGCGAAATGCGAAAACACCCGTGTACTTAGATTTAGGTGCACGTTAAAGAACCCCAGGTGGTCGAAATTTCCGGAGTCATCCACTACGGCGTGCCTCATAATCAGAAAGTGGTTTTGGCACGTAAAACCCCATAATTTAATTTTTTAAAATATCTTTCTGAGTCCCCTTACCCCTCCCCCAGTGCAGGGTCGCAAACTGGATATCTATCTTCTGGTAAACCTCCTTTCTTTTATCATCTCTTTAACTTCTCTCTTTATCTCTCTCTCAGAGCACACAATCGGTACCGTTTACGGGTACCATCACACCATTTAGCTCGTTTGCCAGCGCAGAAAGCACATCTTTCATTATGTGATATTGTGACTATAGTCACCATGACATAATTCCACCTGGCTTCAAGCCTGCCAAGCACCTAACATCTGCATTGTGATGTTTTTGACAGCCTCACGCCTGCCTCTGAGTTTACTTTCATTGAAACTCCCATGCTGGAGAATTCTATGCCATATCTTGTTTGTCTCACGGAATAGCGGGTGCAAAATGAATTTGAGTGTGCCTTTGTCGATGGTTCTCTCGACCATAGGACAGTTTTCGCAAATCTCAGCATGTACTTAAATGTGAGAAATCTGTTCCCCAAGGAAATTTTCTATTTCAACTATGGTGATGACATTTGTGACGATAATATTCTCACGTCATTCTCGGATAATTTCTTTCTCTACAGCACTTATTCTGGCGTAACGATTTACTAGACTAAGCTCAGTGTACTGTGAATGAGTGCCTCGAAAGATTTATTCCCAAAAGATACGTAAAGTAAAATCCATAACACAACAGAAATAATCCAACTGATACGTCGCATCAAGCATCGGCGCAAACGAAATCGTTAGCTTAATAAGAGCCATGACTCGTTGTTAGCTTCTCTTAACTACTCTGAAACCTAAAATGCATGAGGCCAGGAACATTTATTATAGTAGCATGCACGCGCTCCCTATATTTGTGAAGTTTCTGTAAGCCACTTACATAAAAATATTCTCCGTCGACAGAGGTCTTCTTTCCTTTTATTAGTTTTCTGAGTTTTTTGTTTTTGTTTTCGGCAGCAGGCCGAATTTTTGTGACAGTAAAGGAGGTGTTTAATGTTTTCATTGGATTCTTCACAGCAGCATACTGGGATATTTGCTCTTCATATTCTTCAGAAGAAGTACTTCGCGTAGGCCACGCCATTTTGTAATATACATGTGACTGTTTCCTCACCTTCATTGGCATATTGAGCTGTGTACTTGGGTCTTAGCTAATGCTCAACCCTAAGTCTCATTATTAAACATAGTTTTTTCGTGATTACGGTGCACATTTTGTTCACAGAGCAACTTGCATCGCTTTCTGACAAAGAGAGTAACGAAGACTGTCTCATGCTTTTATAAGTGCACCGCCATGCTATGGCAACAACAGCAACATCCCTGCAATTAAACAATGACTTGGGACCCACTGGACTGTGATATCATGATGCTGTATTTTTTGCCCTGACGTAAGCCTTCTGTATTTCGTATACTATAGTATCGTTCCCTGTTCAAAAGTTGATGTTTCTACCGAAAGTAGCAATGCTTGGGAAATCGCTTAGAATTACCTATTGTCATGGGTATCTTTGTAGGCATATGAACGTCAATGCAGAGATAATCGCGTTAAGTTCTGCCATGTTGAAGGTGTAGTGTGAGATAGTTTCAACGCTCTTTGTCCTCCGGATTCTGGAAACTGATCGCTGCGTGATCCACCAGTATATATTTGAATGCGGTTTGGGTACGCAGTGCGAAAATTTTAGATACTTTAAGCTTATTACTGGCATGCTGAGTTTTCAAGACATTCTCGGCACCTAAGTAAACACATCTGGAATGTCGAGAAGTTGAGGAGGACGCGAGACGTCTCAGTAGCCAATATTCTTTCACCGTGAGGAGGTTTCTGCACTTGTCCCCTCACTCGTTAGGCGCCTGGCAAGGGAAAGGGTTGTTGTATTGAGTCATTAAGTGACAATAATGACGGCACCTCTCGACAAGTTTTATTGTCTGCAAAGACAGCTAGCGAGACTCAGCAATTACCAAGAAACTGGCGGAAGCCCGAAGAACGCCCAAACGGAACCTTTTGGTTGAGAGTTGTAGGATTTCTCATGAGCTGTGAACCATCAAGATTGTTTAGCGTGCATGCAAATATAAGTAAACTAACGTTTCTTAGATACTATCCTATCTTCTACGCAACGTACTGAGATGAAATAAAGATATACGTAACTTAGACCAACGCCTAAAGTATTTCCAAGCTTTATGTCATTCTATTCTGCCATTCTTGCGTGACGCGCATAGGAAAAAATGTGACACACAGACTAACGGTACAGACGATCTCGTCTTCATTTGTTTCATTGTCCTTCTGCTGTCAAATATTTATTTCGGTGCTGTCCCAAAATGACATTGTCGCTCCTGCTCATTACTGAGCAGTAGCGAGCAAATATACGGATGTTGGGACTCTTGTCAGGCAGTGCGCAATTGCCTCGACCCTCTTAGTCCCTGACATTGTATGTCCAAACGAAGCTGAACTGAACAAACCAATTAGGTATATGTAAACCAAAGGACATCGCAGTACCTGTTGGTTTCACAATACAGGTACAGTTCATACAGTTCATCAAACTCATTCACTTCTAAATGTCAGGTTGTTTCAAGAGGTCAGAGGAAAGTTAATGTGTTTAGATGAATATCTCATTTAAACTTAGAATAGCTAAATTTCCAACAAGGTTGTCGGTATTGTCACCACACTTCTCACTGATGTGAATGTGGATACTTCATCGTGAGAAAAAAATCCTCTTGAGCTTTCAGACCGGTTTACACCTATTCCTTAACATCGTCATCACCCTGAAGCCTCCTGGCTACTTAAAACACTTTCAGTAGTAAGAACATATTGTGATAGTAGGGAACGAGACAAAGACAGTGTGGTGGTGCTGCCGGATCAGTAATATCTGTCGTTATGTAGCGCTAGGTACGCTGCACACGTTCGCACACGAATCGTTTTCTACGCATCAGTCGGCAGCCTCTGCACGAATGTGAAGACTGAGCATCTTACTGACGATATAAATGGAAAAAGATCAGGGAACAACATTAGGATGTGATGATTTAATATCGACGTCTAACTTCAGGATGACAACTTGGAAACGAATGCGTTGGCGAGTGATGACGCCAGAGCAATTCGCGCTGTATCAGTTTTGGACACACAGAAAGTGCCGGAAAGAGGCTCGGAGATTGGGAAAGGCATGGAGGTTAACGAGGGTTTCGCTTGTCGCAAACTTTTCTTCAGAAAAAATGGGGAAATGCTCATACATACTCACAACTCTTGCGTCAATGAATCTCGCGAGGTTTCACGCGTGGCGAACCAGAAACAGTTGGAGAGAGAGACGGAGATTGGGAAAGGCATGGAGGTCAACTAGGGTTTCGCTTGTCGCGAACTTTTTTTCAGAAAAATGAGGAAATGCTCATACATACTCATAACACTTGCGTCAATGAATCTCACGAGGTTTCACGCGTGGTCACTATATGGTGGCTCAGTGGCTATGGCGATAGGCTGTTCAGCATGCGGCTGCAGGTTTCATTCCCGGCCGCAGCGGCCATCTTCCTATTGGGGCCGTAACACAAGACGCTTGTGCCACTTCGATTTAGGTGCACGTTAAATAAATGTTAGATATTTATTCTTTCATGTTTAATGTATAGTTTCTTTGTACTCCTTCCCTTTTGCTAATTTCCTGTATCCTCCCCTCACGCAATACTCCTTCGGGAGCATGTGAGATAACTGAATAAATAAATAAATAAATAAATAAATAAATAAATAAATAAATAAATAAATAAATAAATAAATAAATAAATCCCAGGAGGATAAATTAATCTGGAGCACTGCACTGCGGCGTTCTCTATAGTCACAGTGATGCTGCGGAGACACAAAAATAAATAAACAAATAAATAAATAAATGAATAAATGAATAAATAAATCACGACGGCTAAATTTTCACTACTGCTCGCAGCTTTCGACGGGCCGAGCAGCTGCATAGGCACCGAAGTTTCGTTCCTCCGATTGAACGCTGGCAGCCGTCGACTTCGCAGTGCCGCTTGCCTTCATCATTCCCTTTCTCATTCGTAGTTTTTTGAGAGCTGACTCGTTTACCCCACAAAGCAGTAGAAACAGTTTGCTCATCCTCTTTTCGACCATCCTCGCAATTAACTGCGCCATTGGAGATGACATTGCGGCGCATCGTGACGAACGTTGCTCTTTCTGCGACGAGACTGAATGGTCACGCTATTAGGCACGTGTCTTGCACATGCCACGGCGTGCAACGCCGCGCTGAAAACGGCAGTCCGTTAATGAGACGACGCTCCCGGCCGACTGTTTTTCAGACGTTGAGACAGTAAAGCACCCGACACCGGCAGTGACATCCGCGACGTCCTGCCTACTGCGTGCAAGCACGTCAGCCCTGCGTCGTTCCGAGATAGCTCGGGGCACGCGTTGCGGCACACGGCGGGAGAGCGCTGACGCCTGCAGCGTTTGCGCTGGCCGCGAGGAAGGCGAGGCGGAAAACGAGACCGGCTGCCACCATGCGGCTCGCTCGCGGCTCTTTACCGGCGCAGCGATAAAGGGCCACCCGGACGAGAATCTCCAACGCAATATCGAGGAAAACGGAATAAAAAGACCGCAGAAGTGCACCATGTACACAAAAGGTCGGCACATACTTGCCCTGAACTATAATTGGTAGGGATGACGTCTGCGGAAGCTAGACAATAAGGAAGCTAGACAATAAAGAGGATATGTAAAAAGGATGACTCACAAAAAAAGAAAAGTTACGCGGTTCTTCGCATTTAGAGCGAACAGAGACTCTGGACTGAGTCGTGGTTTGACGGCTATGGATGGTCATTGTGGCGACATTTCGCGAACTTAAGAATGCCCGCTGCTTCAAAGGCTACGCTTACAAGCGGTCCGCGGATACTATACCCCCCCCCCCCCCCACCAGACTCCCTCCCAATATTCCTTTTCGTACCTGAGTCCCCCCGATACAGCTGCTTGTTTATTTTATCAAACTATGTAATGTCGTGCGTGTACAAAGGCCTGTACGCTCCTGCACTTTTTCTTATTACTGACCACTTTTTTCCCTTCGACATTTGATGAGCTTCTCAAAATCGTGTTGTTTCAGTAATGTTTGCTTTTGCAAGACTAGCGTGACTGTAGTTATAATCGTGTAGAAACGTGCGTTAGGCAGGTGTGCTTGTTAATCCCCGACGCTAGCACGTTCTCATTATTATCATCATTATGATCTGGGACAAAACTACGCCTCAAAGAAAAGGGCCCCGCAGGCAAGCAGTTCCTTTTGTGTGCTATGCGTTGAGGAAAGAAGCGCTGCAGACCGTATTACAGCTGGCGGACTTCACGGCCAGTTCCAGGAAAATCATCGTGCCACGTGGAAGCGTGCGCGATCCCTTGTATTATGTCAGACCACCCATCGACGGGGCAGAGCCGGCATCGAACTTTTGATTGACAGCGGTCACGTAATGACATTGCCGGAGAGAAGAAAGACAGCCCTGGTGACGTGATGGCATCACGGAGACAAAAGAAGAGGGCAGCTGTGTTTTTTTATATGCTTGCATTTATTTATGTCAACATACTCCATCTCAGAAAGGGCTACTGCAGGACAAAAGCGTGGCAGTTTGGGCGAGTTGGTATGTCATGAATGTTTTAGGCTTGTAGTGCAGCTCGGAAGAGCAAAAAAGGAAGGAGGTATAGGGGTAATCAAAGGGAACGGAAAACAGAGTGAGCGCTAACTTCCAACTGACAGTTTATTTCGTGACACAAGACTACTTATACACTCGGCAAACCATATGACATCAGGAGATAACAAAGAAATGAAGCAACAAAACCGCTAGTAACCAAGTGGTAACATATTCAGACAGCCTGTGGCTGCAGTCGGAGATACGCCAATTCATTGTTTGATAATGATAATGAAGGTGAGCTTACACATGCATGGCCCAGACCAATGATAGCCTTTGCTTCGATGATTTCTCTTGTGAGCTGATTACGACTGCGACCAAGAATGACGCATTCCTCTAAGACAGGTTCGCAACCACACGTTTTGCAGTGCTGCGCAAGAAACCCCCCAGCTGTAATACAATTCTTGGCATTGTAACCATGTTCGCGCAGCCTGTCATTCAGACATCGGCCAGTTTGACCAACGTAACGTTTTCCGCACTTTTCACGCACTTTTCACGTTTTCCGCAATTTTCACGCAAAAGTTGGTCTGGCAATTTCCGCCGTTTTTAAGCGTCAGGATACAGTGTCCTTAAGTAAGGTAAAAGCTAAGGCTAAGAAACTTTGCAGGGAATGCAACTTGGACAAAGTGTTAAGAAATATTGCCAGCAGCAAACGAGATCACCTAGAGGTGTTCTTTAGCGCGAAAACGCACAAACCTGACGTCCCGTTGAGGGTTATTGTTTCAGAAAAAGACACGTGGCAGAAGTCTGTCGCACTGTTTCTGCAGGCCAAGCTAGCCATTTTACCCGTGAATGACCCGTTGGTAATACGCAACTCCGATGAAGTAATTGAATTTTTAAAGGACAACTCTGATCGAGGCTTTCAACTCTTCTCCGTCGATGTGAAGGACCTCTACTATTCTATTCCTCACAATGACCTGCTGTCAGCTCTTTCGCAGACAATTGATGAATTTGGCGTCACCCGTTTTCAAAATAATGCTGGGATTTCTAGTGATCACTTTTTAGAGCTTTTGAGCTTTTATTTGTCATCTATGTTCATTACATGGAATGACACCATCTATTTGCAGAAAAACGGAGTGTGCATTGGTTCGTGCATTGCTCCGCTCCTCAGTGATTTATATTTAGCTCGCCTAGACGTCACCATGTCAGTCAACCTTTGTCAGACTAACATTTTTAAGATATTTCGTTACGTGGACGATTTTTTGTTTTGTGTTCAGTGTTCTCCGGCTGACCTTGAGACTGAGGTTGCCTCGGTAGTGCCAATAGTCCAAGAATGCCTTGCGCCCCTTGACGTTACCTACGAGCTCCCACAGGATCATGAGATCCGGTTTTTGGATTTGCGCTTAGCTTGTTCGGATATTCATACGTGTTGGTCCTATGAACCTCGTGCTAACAAACCACTTCTGCCGTTTAATTCTGCCCATTCCAAGTTGATCAAGAGAGGCATTGCTAACCTTTGCCTTAATAATGCTTTGAAAAAGTCGTGCCACCATACTGTTTCGTCTAGCTTTGCCTCTCAGTGCGATCGGCTTTCGCAGCCTGGTTATCCCGTGTCCCTACAAGTGTCAATAGCAGAACGAATTCTAAGAGAGCGTAGAAAAGACAACCAGCACGCAGATAATCCTGTAACTACTAGGGGTAGGACTAGCGTCATCCCTTATATTCACACCGTCTCACATAATCTTAAGAAAATCGCCCAGCGAGCGAATGTTCGTGTAGTGTTTTCTGCCCCTAACAAGCTAATGAGGATTTGCAAACTCACTAATCCCAATAAGGTAGCTCCTCTTTCCTGTGACAAGAACCACAAGAATAAGTTTGTTAATTGCACACATTGTGTCGTTTATTGTTTTCCACTCAAGTGCGGAAAACGTTACGTTGGTCAAACTGGCCGATGTCTGAATGACAGGCTGCGCGAACATGGTTACAATGCCAAGAATTGTATTACAGCTGGGGGGTTTCTTGCGCAGCACTGCAAAACGTGTGATTGCGAACCTGTCTTAGAGGAATGCGTCATTCTTGGTCGCAGTCGTAATCAGCTCACAAGAGAAATCATCGAAGCAAAGGCTTTCATTGGTCTGGGCCATACATGTGTAAGCTCACCTTCATTATCATTATCAAACAATGAATTGGCGTATCTCCGACTGCAGCCACAGGCTGTCTGAATATGTTACCACTTGGTTACTATCGGTTTTGTTGCTTCATTTCTTTGTTATCTCCTGATGTCATATGGTTTGCCGAGTGTATAAGTAGTCTTGTGTCACGAAATAAACTGTCAGTTGGAAGTTAGCGCTCACTCTGTTTTCCGTTCCCTTTGATTACCCCTACCTCCTTCCTTTTTTGCTCTTCCGAGCTGCGCTACAAGCCTAAAACAGTCATGGCTACTGCAGGAATTTGGTTAGCAGTAAAGGGTCAAGAATAAAGTACACTCATATATATATAATACAGAAGAACGGAAACTGAGGGCCAATTTTTTTTAGTCATATATCATAGGAAGCCAACAAAGGCACCAAGGACAGCATAATGGAAATTACATGTACCGATTAATTGAATTGTTAAAGAAATGAAAGTGGATGAAGAAACAACTGGCCACAGCTGGGGCACAAACCGAGGTCATATTCATATATATATATATATATATATATATATATATATATATATATATATATATATATATATATATATATATAGTTGCGTTTTCATCCACTTTAATTTCCATTAATTTACCGTTTCTTTATTTCATTTATTGAGCACAAGTAATTTCCCCTATGTTGTCCTTGGTGTCAGTGTTTGTTGGCCGCTCAATTGGTAGAGCATCGCACGCGAAATGCGAAGGCTGTGGGTTTGGTTCCCACCTGCGGCAAGTTGTTTTTTCATCCACTTTAATTTCCATTAATTTATCGTTTCTTTATTTCATTTATTAAGCACAAGTAATTTCCCCTATGTTGTCCTTGGTGTCAGTGTTTGTTGGCTTCTTATGATATGACTAATAAAAATCGGGCCCCTCGGTTAAACCCCTTTCTTCTCGTTATATATATAAAAGAGGTTTCAGGTCAACTTCATGGTAGGTAAATGCCGGTTTAGCAAACTATAAGTATTCATTATTTGCAACCTGACGCGAAGGGGTAATGATATATGGTACAAAAGCTTCAAACAATCAGTTTCACACCGTGCAAAGAGCGGTGCTAAGATGGAAGAACAGACAAATATGAAAAGTATCTCAGAAGCACAGAAAGTTGAGCTGCTGAGCGGGCGACTTCCATGAAATCGTCACTGTGCACGGCCTTATAATATCGGCGCAACGAACCATGAGCACGCCGCAGACACTCGCCTTTATGGGAACATAATGGGCTTGAGTCCTTCAAAGCGCTAACGATTTCGCGCATAAAACCTACTTCAGGCTTTTTTTTTCTTTTTAGTAAGGGGCACTGCCGTTTCTCACGTCAAGGAGATGTCAAAATCGAACAAGGAGCCATTAAAAAACAAAGCCCATGTTTCACCGACCTTCTCCGCATGCTTCTTCGAAGCAGCCTCCTGGCCGCTATAGCTCGGTTCAACTACGCTTCGAAAAAAAATCGCTGATCACGAGACAGTTGGCTCTCGTCCAATGGCGAAGTCGCTGCCTATATATTAGCTGGTGAAGCTCTCGCGTCATTATACAGCGTGGCTAAATAAGCTCGCGCGATGTCCCTGAGCAAGAAGACTGCGAGGCTTTACGGTGGTTAGTCGGCCATACTTTCGCAGATTCGTTCCTATCGAATGGGACAAATACTCGTTCGCGTCTGCCACGCTTGACCACTGAGACCGAGCGTTCTGAAATCGGTTTCTACACGATACCTGCGACGCCTCAGCGGCGCCATTCCTCGGCATGGCAAGTTTGCAAAGTGCTGATTGACAAGTTGCTGTTCCATGACAACATAAACAGTTACTAATGAAGGAAAAAAAAAAGAATGCCCACGCAAGCATGAAATGATGGAGGTCGGGCAAATCCAAAGCGCGCAATGAAACATGCGCGAGTCCAGTGCTGCCGCAATTATCGGTACCGGACAAAGGATTCTCTTGGGGTGGGTCACGCACTGGTGAAGCAGTGAGATCGACTTTCTGGCTGACTGAACAGCAGATCGCGTTTCACTCACTCACCAAAAAAAAGTAACGTATTTTTGATAAAGAAAATCTCCGAAAAATTCTCGCGTTATTTAGAGGACACAAGTACTCTACCGCGTGAAATTTCCTTTGAGGGGTGCTTTGTCGACAACGCATCTGAAATTGCTAAGCGGGTAAAAAGTTACTTCTCATCCGTATTTACCATTTCCCATCATGATTCAACGCCTGATAACGTTCTTCTAGTACTATCCGCCAAGATTATAATATATGCAGGTGTATTTACTGCTTAACCTGAACACTAAATCCCTAGTCGGTCCGGATAGTATCCCAAACGCATTCTTGCGCAGGCATGCTGAACCCTATGCACATATTTCAACGCAATTATTCCGTTTTTCTTTCGACAGCTCTGTAATTCCTGATGACTGGCGTATGGCACGTGTAGTGCCAGTGTTTAAGAAAAGCGTCCGTCTAAGCATTGCAAACTACAGGCCTATACCTTTAACCTGCGCGTCATCTAAACTATTGGAACATGTAGTCACACATTGTATCACCTCGTTTCTTGAAGAAAACAGCTTGTCGCCATTCCAAGGTGCTTTGCTTGTCTCTTGATAATACGATTCAGATTGCTGCTATTTAGATTTTAGTAAGGCCTTTGACCTTGATACACTACCCGCCGTGGTTGCTCAGTGGCTATGGTGTTCGGCTGCTGAGCACGAGGTCGCGGGATCGAATCCCGGCCACGGCGGCCGCATTTCGATGGGGGCGAAATGCGAAAACACTCGTGTGCTTAGATTTAGGTGCACGTAAAAGAACCCCAGGTGGTCAAAATTTCCGGAGTCCTCCACTGCGGCGTGCCTCATAATCAGAAAGTGGTTTTGGCACGTAAAACCCCAAATATTATTATTACCTTGATACACTCAGCAAACTCATTTTTAAATTACGTAGTATAGGCCTTTCAATTAACCGCATTAACTGGATTCGCTCTTATCTTAGCAATCGACAACAGTATGTTCAAATGAATACTGCATGTCTGGCACACTGCCCATATCATCGGGAGTCACTCAGAGCAGCGTTCTAGGACCTGTCCTGGTTTGATTTATATACATGACGTCGCTACATAAAAAGATGCATCAGAAGTAAATATACGAATTTTTGCAGCATTAATACTGCGAAGAACCAGCAATGCCTCCAAACTAATTTGTATGCTGTTTCTAAGTGGTGCGAAGATTGGTCTATGTAATATAAACAGTGGCAAATACGTTTTTATGCATATATCTAATAAGAAATGTCTGTTATTTCATAGGTATTTCCTTAACAACTGTCCTTTAACTGAGGTCGATGAGTACAAAACTTTAGTGTCACAATTACAAATAGTGTGACATTGTCCAGCTTATTAATAAGATCTGCTCACCTGAGTCAAAAAAAGCTCGGTTTCTTGCGACACAAGTTAAAGACGGCACCATCAGATATCCAACTATTGGTCTATAATGCTTTTATATGACCCAAATCAGAATATGCAAGTGCCGTCTGGGGCCCAAATTAAAAAAAAAACATTAAAAATTAGAAATGGTGCAACGAAAAGCGGTTCGTTTCATCTTTAATACCTACCAGAAGAATGACTCACCAACAACGCGCGTGGCCACTAACAATATTCCTGTCTTAAAGCGCCGAAGAGCGATTACTAGACTCAACTCGCTTTACATCCGAGAATTTAACATTAGTCCCTACTTAAGACATTGACATTCTAGAGGAACCAGACATACACACGCTCACATTTTTTTACTTTTCGTTGTATTATGCCACGCCTGCTTGGTTTTCGGACTGCCAGTATGTTCTAAAAAAATTAACAAATACATGCTTCATAACCATCATTTTCAATGATCCCGTGGTTGCAGTCATATAAAATCATAAGAGTTCTTATATATAGTCTGCCACGTGATGTCGTCTGATTATTGTAGGCAGAACTTATGGAGCACATTCGTTTTTAAAGTGCAATGATGTTATTATTTTATTTTATTTCGTGTTCCTTTATCTAATCGCACGTTTATTGCGTGCTCGCTCTTGAGTGCGCGCGTGAGTGCGCGCGTGTGCTGTAAGTCTTTCTTACCTTTTTCTTTAAGAGCGGCAGCCGGAAGAACTTTCATTCGGTCGCTCCTAACTTAATTGTGGCAGTCTGAGAGAGAGAGAGAGAGAGAGAGAGAGAGAGAAAGCAAGGACAGGAAAGGCAGGGAGGTCAACCAGAAGAGCATCCGGTTTGCTACCCTACACTGGGGGTGGAGGTAAGGGGGATAGAAAGAGGAAAAAGGGAGAGAGTGAGCACTGAGTGCGTGTGGGCAGGACACTATGCTATGTCAGTCTGGATGACTGCATAAGTATATGCACTAAATTACTCGCAACGAAATATCGGAATTACAGCCTGTTATCAATTTGTGGATTGCTGGCGCACTTCAGATTTTTTATTATCGTCTCATGCAGCAGCTGAGTTCTTAATTTTACTTTCGTGCATAATTTTTTTTCTTCATTAAGAAATAGCTGAATAGGAATGAAGTCTGAACGCGTTTCTGAATGCCTTATAGATATCGACGGAGGTCGTTACTTGTCCGTAATATTGAAAATTCGCTAAATAGAGTTTTGCGGTGCGGCGGTTCAAATGACATATTGCGAGTGCACGAATGCTAAGTGCACGACCAACATGTATGTATGTATGTATGTATGTATGTATGTATGTATGTATGTATGTATGTATGTATGTATGTATGTATGTATGTATGTATGTATGTATGTATGTATGTATGTATGTATGTATGTATGTATGTATGTATGTATGTATGTATGTATGTATGTATGTATGTATGTATGTATGTATGTATGTATGTATGTATGTATGTATGTATGTATGTATGTATGTATGTATGTATGTATGTATGTATGTATGTATGTATGTATGTATGTATGTATGTATGTATGTATGTATGTATGTATGTATGTATGTATGTATGTATGTATGTATGTATGTATGTATGTATGTATGTATGTATGTATGTATGTATGTATGTATGTATGTATGTATGTATGTATGTATGTATGTATGTATGTATGTATGTATGTATGTATGTATGTATGTATGTATGTATGTATGTATGTATGTATGTATGTATGTATGTATGTATGTATGTATGTATGTATGTATGTATGTATGTATGTATGTATGTATGTATGTATGTATGTATGTATGTATGTATGTATGTATGTATGTATGTATGTATGTATGTATGTATGTATGTATGTATGTATGTATGTATGTATGTATGTATGTATGTATGTATGTATGTATGCATGTGTGTGTATGTATGTATGTATGTATGTATGTATGTATGTATGTATGTCGTTTCACAAGACAACTGAGCCAGCTCTCAAGAAAACGGTGAGGTTCCGTAAGTCATGCGCTGCCCTATCTATTCCACGTATCCGCCAGCCCCATCTCTTCCAGTTTTTCTTTTTTTGTCCTTAGTTGTCTAGGTCTTTCGTCGAGAGGAACTTGAGATGGCCGCTTTTTCTTCTTTATTCTTTGTTTTTGTTTGTGCCAGCTGTGGTCTAGCAGCTAAATTATATCTCTGCGCATCTAAACACCATCTCTGGTTTTCTTTAATTTGTGTTTGTTTCCTGATTTCTCAGCTCCTCCTTTCCGTTCCGTTTTCACGGTCGTCCTTCACGTCAGTCTCTTGTTTCTCTTCCAGGAATATTTCATGTCTCTTTGCTGTGCGAAACATAAGCACCCGCGTCGCTTCCTCTCAGACCCGTCGCTGCCCCCCTTCCGTCCTGCTCCAGCAGACATATAATTCGGCGCTCCTCGTTGCAACACGGTGACGCAATTATCTTTACTATCGCTTTACATTGATTGATTTTGAGGACCGCGTAACGGGAAGCAATTTTGCGGGGTGTGTGTTGAAGGCCCGCGGTGTTGTACAAATAATTATGCACGTCGTACGTTTAGGTATATAAAGCGAAAAGGTGAAATATTCTTCGGAAATCCCCGACTTGTGTCCTCAGCCAGGTGTATGGGAGGAGAAAACAATTTGGGGCTCAGGTTCGGCCCAGGTTCAAGAGGGAAGGCCGCTCTGATGCGCTTACAAATGTTTTCACGGCGTTATATATATAATATATATATATTATAGGTATTATATCACGAAAAGCTCCACGGGCGGCGTATGTTGGAGACAGGACTACGGCCGGACACCTGCTGGTCATGCCGAAATTAGTCGCAAGCAGTCCTTCGCGCAACTGCCCGGCGCCGCGAAAACGTCGATCCGTAGCGAATTGGTCGAACACCGCGCATTTACTGCGCACCTCAGGCTGGCGGCACATTAGACAACGACGGGGCCGATAGCTACAGCGCCTCGGTTTTTCACACGCGACCAGCCAACCTCCGGGCATCTCGGACAGGTGGCCAGCGAGCTGCTCGCTTTCGCACTCTAGAGCTGCACTTGCTTGAGGACATCTCACTTATTGTTTTGGAGTGGCCATTGTACTAGAGAAGCGGAGCTGCGAAGAGAAAGACTTTTCCATTCCCCCAGGTTCATGCCGAAACGTCTGCTGGAAGGTCTCGAAAGAGCGCCTGCCAGCTATAGCGCGAACGCGACTGGTATATTTACAGCGTTGGAACGGGACGAAAATGGCGGACTGTCTCGAGGAGTAAATATTCGGAAAGAACGCAATTTCAAATAGCGTTTGGGACATAAAAAAAGAAAAACGCAAATAAAAGGCGTGCGTGTAGCCAGAAGACGAAACAAGCTCGGTTGTGGAGCACTGAATGCATGTCAAGTTCGGCCTGTTTCTCTCAAAGGAGACTGCTTGCGAACGCCAACTGGCTCATTTCTCATCTTTCGTTCTTTTCATTTTTTTCTTACTTGTCACCCTTCAGTCCAAAGCACCGAAGTCGAGAAGAACACGAAAGGTAACGCAAGATATATTCATAAGTTCTTAAAGCATGAATATTTTTTTTCCTCCCTACGAATTTGCTGTATCAGTCTGCGTCAGATATTAAAACAAAACGTTCAACTTTTTCGTGGCGTTTATTCAAGATGGCAGTCGTCCTATCACCTCAAATTGTAACGCTACGCACGTATGGATGAAAACAAAATGCACGCGAAAACCACTCCAACGTCTCATCAAGCAAAAAAAAGTCGCAGTCTCGGCCGAAAAGCGAAGCATCGATTGCGATAGCAAAATAGTAGACAGCTTTACGAAGAAAGGATGGAAGTTTTGTCGGCTGTATAACCTCCGTAAACATTCGCCTACTAACTAAATTAACAAGCACGGTGTCACGCGCGCACAGGAAGAGCGGCAGCAGCTGCGAGCGAAATTGACCTTCGTGCTGCCTCTCCCTTCAAAGCGAAATAAGCGACGATAACACAGTGCGCACGAAGCTATGAGACTTCGACGCACCTGGACTCTATTTATCGTAGATCGCTTTCAGTATAGGGACCGCGCGGCTGACTCATCCGAGATCGCTTTCAGCAGAACGCCCGCGCGGCCATGCTCAGCCGCTCCACAAACAAGAACTGCTCTGCAAGAACGTGGCGTTCTTGCAGAGCAGTTCCTCGGCGAAGTCGACATACTTAGCCACTAATAACGTGAGCTTCAGAAGGCTAACTAAATCCGGTTATTTTATTTTGGTTAGTGGGTTGGAGGCAGTTACATTTTAATGCACCCCATTCTTTGTTTTCTTTTAAATCTTGAAAATAGTTCCTGATTCGACTTATTCATAATCATAATCATAATTCTTAAGAGAGAGAGAGAGAGAGAGCGCAAGAAAATGTGACTGCTTGCAAATTGGCCAGTTGAACAACTGCCCCGAGCTAAATGACTAGTAAAAAGTTCTTTATCGAATTTTTGTTAATTGGTCTTCTGAAGCTCACGCTATCAGCGCCACTTGTATGTCGGCCTCGCCTAGGAACTCCTCTGCAAAAACGCCCCTTTCAGTGCGCTTATAACGTTTTTATAAAAAGTATGTAGAATCTAAAAATAAAAAAAACATCCTGTATAATTAAACAATACAAGTTACTGTGCTAAATTTCGAGAGGGATATAAGGGGTTCCGATCCCATAAAGAAGCGAGAGGACATTACCATATTTCATACGCTTCAAGTTCAGCGGGAAAGACAAACAAGAAAAGAAATGTCACAGTTGTGCTCTAGTACCTGTGCTTTCGAGTTCCAGGAAGCATCTCAACAATTTACTTTCCATAATAACGATGGTAAACAATACATCCAGGTCGATAAAAAGGATTTCCGTCGCAACGACTAGCATTCTCGTCGTATATGGTAGATATAGCCATCGCTACGACGGAAATTCTTGTGGCAACTGAAATTTCTGTAGTATAAAGACGAAGTCATGCGTGTATAGTCCCGATAAGGTTGGCGGTGCAGCAGTGGCAGCCACCAGACTCGTAAGCCTGAAGCTTTTGTCGTGACTGAAATTCCAGTTCTATTGTGATGGCAGAGCGTATTGTAGTGACGACGAGTCAGATTTAGGGCAGGAATAGATGCTTTACAAAGAGCGGACATAAATGGCTTCCTTAGAGGTATACACACTAAAGGCAGCATAGCGTGCTCGCACGGCCCAAAGCGTACATGACATCGCGTATTTTCAGAGTAGCACATAACAGAGCATATTGCACGCGCAAATTTTGAGCGCTTTATTTTTAAAGCTTCTTAGTGTTTGGTCCTATTTCAAGTACAACTATCTTCAACTGGGAGCGCTTTGCTACGTGTAGTTAGATTAGATTTTACATTTGCACACAAGAATGTGCAGTTGAGTTTGATACCTGTGAGTTGCAATATCTCCTCATTCTCACTTAAGAAAAACACAGTAAAATAGGGTATATAAGCTAAGGGGGCTCGAATATTTGAAATTTCGAATGGGAATCGAATCGTTCCGGTTATTCGATTCGTATTTTATACGAGAATTCACTTCTTAGAAGTTGTCCAATATTCATTTTTTTCCCTCGAATATACAAGAGATAAAAAAACACTTATTGGAGTCTCGAGGGAGAAAAAAAAAACAATGACTGTGAAGACTGTTCCGAATGATTCTGCTGCAGGACAGCGTTGGTTGTTGCGCCGACCCATGCAGCGGTTTATGAAAGAACTCGCGAGGCAGGCATCTTCTGCTGAATAATTTCCAGTCATTCGATCCCTCAGAATGGGTCTCCTTTAGGCAGGGTATATGCCCATTCGTTCCGATTTATTATTTGGCCATCCTCACCACGTTTTCATCCCTTTAAAACAATGTGCGGTGCTGTAGTATCCCACTTTCCTACCTCTGCAAGAACAACTATGCAAATACATCTGGTAACATGCTCTTCCCTTGTTTCATCACCGTCATTGCCGCGTTGCCCCAGATAATTGAAAGCGGCCGCTTATCACACACAAAGCCCTCAGTTGGGCGGACGTCTACTTGTGAAAGGTGTTAGATGCATGCGGTCAATGTTCATTTATAATTCCGATTTATTTTTCTACCGAACGTATATGGCTCGCAAACTGCATGTTTCATGTTGCTTTGGAAATGAGAAAATATTCGGTTCCATATACGGTGGTCATTTTCTTCTAATATTCGTATTCGATTCGGAAATTTCCCTATTCGAACACTCGTAACTATAGCATACTATAAGCATACGTAATGGCCGCGCGTTTCCTTTTTATTATTTTTTAAGGTGAAGATTTCTTGGCAAACCACCTCGGACTTTCCTGTTGTTTTGCTAAATAGGTCATACTTTAAAAAACATATTGAATTGCGTGCCCGATGCCGGGATCCAAGAGAGAGAAGAAACATATGTAATGAGCCTAAGGATGGCTTGACTCCCAGGAGTGGTTCCCTCTTCACGCGAATCCATGCGACGTCTTGGCTGCGACTGCCCTCTCAACCAACATGATCTGGTTCGAGAGGCGGGAGCTGGACAACACCGTCTCCCACTGCTATTGGGGGTGGGTGGAAGGGGGACGCGTAGATTGGATTTTGTTTGCAATTTATGACAACGTGACCCAGTGTTCCTAGCTGTTCGCAGTATTTACATGGTTCGTCATGTCGAGCAGGGATAGTGAGATCAAGCCTCCTCGGGTGCGGGAACGTGTTGGTTTGCAACACTGTGTGAGTCTTGTCTCTCGCGCCTTCGTGAGCCGCGGATGCGGTGGTGGGAGTGCTCTGCGGTCGAGTCTGTAGCGTCGAGTGATTTCTTGCTGTGCTGCCAGTCTAGCGAGCTCTTCAGTGTCCTCCGGGGCCTGGTCGATCAGTTCTCGGGCCTTGGAGCGGGTGAGTTCGTTGCCCTCTAGGGAGACACAGCAGTCCGATGCTGTAGCCATTAAATCCAGGATCGCCCGTATTCTAATCGTGCCAACGCCAATCAGCTCTTGCGAGGCGATCGCCGCGTGTGTCACATTGCGTAGCACGGGTATGCGCGAGAGCAAGTAAGCGAACGCCAGTTTCCGTTAAGGCCAAAGCCGCAGGTATGATATGGGAAAATTTATAGCATTTCACTACCCGCTTCACGAAAACTTCGCTTCGCATAGATTCCAAGATGTGCGTTGGATGGATGGATGGATACAACTTTCTTGTACGTCCGGCAAGGTTTAACGCGACCCGGGCTCAGGTCTCCCATGGAGGAACGTCAAGGCCCTGCCTCAACGCCGCCTCACGGGCTTGCTGGACTGCCCACGTCTGTATTCCGAGGTCTGAGCTGCGCAGAGCGGCGGCCCACCTCGACGACAGGGTCTCCGGAGTAACTGCCATCCCTCCTATAACTACATTGCACTCCCACAGCATGTGTTTGAGTGTTGCTGGTCCTTCCTGGCACAATTTGCACGTGTCGTCCTGATGCTTATCTGGGAAGATGCGTTTGAGACGGAATGGATTAGGGAACGTGTTTGTCTGGAGTTGTCGCCAGGCGACGGCCTGCCTCCTGTTCAATTTGGGACTCGGCGGGGGGTATATCCTTCTGGCGTTCAAATATGCACTGGTGATGTCGTTGTATCTTGTGAGCCTGTCCCGTTCTGCTCGAGAAGCGTTCGCTATCGTGCGAGAGGCGTTTCCCTGTTCGGCGCGGCGGGTCATGTCTCGCGCCGTCCGGTGCGCCGTCTCGTTTAGGTTCGGGAGCGCGTCGCCTTCCGTGGTGACGTGCGCGGGGAACCATATGATCCTCGAGTTCGCGGTTTTGGATCTGCCCGCTTTGGCCAGAATGGACATGGCTTCCTTGGAAATTCGACCTTTGGCATAATTCCTTACTGCCGTTTGCGAGTCACTTAGTACGACTTCGCATTCCTGTTCTGTGAGGGCTAGCGCAATCGCTACTTCCTCCGCTATTTCTGAGTGTTTGGTGTATACACTACATGTGGTTCTGATTTTTGATTCTGCGTCTATGACTACGGCGGCGTATGTTTGGCCGTTCGCATATTCGGCTGCGTCGACAAAGCGCGCGTTTCTGTCCCTGCCGAATGAACGGAGCAGAGCCCCGGCTCTTGCCTTTCGTCTACCTCGGTTGTAATCGGGGTGCACGTTTCTTGGGATGGTTGCCACCGTAATGGTCTCTCTGATTTTGTTGGGGATTTGCATTTTCTGGCCGTGCTGGTTGTGGTACGTTATGCCGAGCGTGTTCATAATGTGTCTTCCCGTCGTGGTGGTCGACAGGCGTTCGAGCTGCGAGATGCGTTGTGCTTCGGCTATTTCTTCTATGGTGTTGTATATGCCCAGCTGAGTCAGGAGCTCGGTGCTCGTCGATTCCGGTAGGCCCAGGGCTATCTTGTACGTTTTCCTTATGAGCGTGTTAATCTTGTTCTTTTCCGCGACGTACCAGTTGTGGTAGGCGGCTACATAGGCGATGTGGCTGACAACGAATGAGTGGATCAGTCGAATGACGTTGTCTTCCTTCATGCCCGCGTGTCTATTGGTTATTCTCTTTATGAGTCTCGTGGCGCTGATGACTTTGCCTTCGATCTTCCTCACGGTTTCACCGTTAGCTCCGTTGGCCTCAATGATCATTCCGAGGATTTTGATCTTGTTCACTTTGGGGATTGCGTTTCCGTCTTGGGTGTACAGGCGGATTTCCTCGTACTCCCGGGGTCCTGTGTAGCTCTTTGGTGGCATGCCTCTGCGCGTGGGCCGGTAAAGGAGTAGTTCGGACTTGCTCGGGGAGCATTTGAGGCCCGTTCCTTGGAGGTACTCTTCCACTTTGTTAATGGCCGTTTGTAGTGCGTGTTCAATTTGCCCATCACTGCCGCGGTCTGCCCATATCGTTATATCGTCTGCATATATAGCGTGGTGGATTCCTTCGATTTCGCGTAGTTTGCTGGGGAGACCCAGCATGACTAAGTTGAAAAGGAGCGGAGATATAACTGAGCCCTGGGGGGTACCTCCACTTCCCTGGGCTCGTTCTTCGGACTCGAGGTCGCCAACCGTAAGGGTGGCTTTGCGATCGTTCAGAAAGTCCCTCACGTAGTTGTAGGACCTTTCCCCCAGGTTCAGATTAGACACTTGTTTAAGGATCGACTCGTGAGCGACGTTGTCGAATGCTTTCTCCAGGTCTAGTCCTAGGATGGCTCTGGTGTTTCTTGTCTTGTCGTCAAGGATCTGGTTCTTTAGTTGTTGGAGCTGCATATTTTTTTTTTTACTGTCAGGATTTCGCGCGAGAAGTCGAAATACGGATGATACGATATATGTAAAATAAGAAACGTGGTGTTTTTCTTTCTGCTTTATCTGATTTCATCACGAAAGTGATACAGCGCGCAGAGACTACTGCCATAGACTGCAGTTAGATGGTGGCGGCGGGTGAAAAGCGCAAAAACACTCTACTGCAAGTATACAGCGTGTGTTTGTATGGTTTTATGCTAGTTACCTTGACGTTTGAGCACAGGTGCAGGATAACTCTTCGGTTTACATACCGAACGCGGACTACAGGCCGTGCATATGTCTATGCATACTTTTTAAAAATTGCTCGTTGTTCGTGTTAGCCCGTGCACTTATTTCGATAGTTGCCTGTTATTTTGCTATTTTTCTTTGTCATGTTCCTCTGGACTATAGCGCTTGCAGAGGTCAATATTCTCATTTGTTACTGTTAATAAAACATCGTCAATAAAAATGGACTCGACGTGGATATGTGTGCTAGCTTCTTCATACGGCTATATATATATATATATATATATATATATATATATATATATATATATATATATATATATATATATATATATATATATATATATATATATATATATGTGTGTGTTTTCTATGGTAATATTGTAGTCGTGGCTAAGTAGAATTTAATAAATCTCAACGAAAACGCTTTTCCGGTTACGGATATCATAGACACACGTGCACATATCTACATGCCGTACGTTCTTATGCTCATGCCTAATTTGGCACACTACAGAGTGCACGTCGGTTGCCGAGCCCTGGACTAAGGGCCCCGACCATTAGCTGTTTTTTTTATTATTATTTTAATAAAGTTTATCTATCTATCTATTATTTACATCACATGTGCGCGTAACGCATTTATAAATGCTGTAAATATAAACAGCATCGCTCTCACAGGCATGCTTATAAAACATAAAAGCCAGTCAAGCTCATTACCTAAATAAATGTGAAGCCTCGCAAATACCGCATTCGCAGTTGTGGTTCGCTTACAGCCACACTCCCACCCAAGAGAAAGTTAGGTTACTCTGTTTGCGCCATTAGGCTTTGCACCACGTTACTTGAACGCCTCTTCGTACGATGAGGCGTCACCGGCGGAGTTGTTTTGTTTTGAACATCGCGGCTCGCACTTTCCGAACGAGACGTAGTCGTGGGCTCAGTAATTCCCGTGATGCCGGCAACAATTGCGTATCTACCAGCGCCCAAATGTCGCGTGTCGCAATAATTCGGCGAACGACGCTTGCCAGATGTTCTACTTTCTGCAGAGTACAGCCCGAAGTGGCTGTACAGGCGGCACGGTTGTCATAAGTAAGAGCCTTGACATTCCGCTAACCGCAAAAAACACGAGAGCATGAAAGTAGGTTTCACTCATCGCATCTTAGATAAGAGGACTGGTCTAGGGCGGCTATGGAGTGCTCCTGGATGAGCCGTCTCGTAGGTTTCGCGCCACAGCGATGCCGACTGACTGAAGAAACACCTTTTCCGTTATCTTCCATGCTGGGCAGACTTTGGTCAAGCCGGATGAAAACCATACCACGTGCCCCGGCGATGTACTACAGCAGGTCGCGTGTCGTGTAATGCCGCGTTCAGACTACAGTCGCATCCGCTAAAAGTGGCGTATTTATCGCAATTTACGCAACTGCTGGAACGACTGTTTACGCAGCTAGCAACCGCCTACGTTCACATTGAGCCTTTCGATAAGACACGTTTTTTACGACTGGCCAATCACCGTTCTGGGACAGCCGCGTTTCGCATTTTTTAACATGGCGCCGATCAGCAAGCGGCTGTTAGCGCAGGTCGAGGCTCTTCAAGCCCAAAGTTTTCTGGCGCTGGTCATAGAGTATCGGCCTCTGTCGCACTTCTTCAATTAGTTATTCATCGCTGCACAGCGAAGAAGCATCCGCACTTAGCATCATCACTAAGCACGGGCAGTGTACACATCACAATGAGACCGGAAAACCGCACTGCACTCAGGGATACCGCGCGCGTTCGGCGCGAACCCGCGAAAACGCGGATGGCGTCGGCCGCAGCAGCAAGGAACAGCGTTGCAACGCCGGATGGCTGGGAAGGCGGTCACCGTATGAAAACGCGGAATATGGGGAGGCCGGAAGTTCCGTGACCGGAAGATGCAAACCGAAACTGCTTCGTGCATTGGCGGCGTCGTAACAGTCGTATCTGTGCCTGTCGTAAAAGTAGCGGGTACTCCAACATTTACGCCCAGGCTGGTTGCGATTGCTGCGTACTTTCTGCTGAATGCAGCAGTAGTGTGAACAAAGTAGCTGCGCTTTTTGCGTTTACGCTTACGTTCCGTGCGAACGATCCGTACGTAGCGCACGTAGTCTGAACATAGCATAACGCATCTTGTCGTTCACTGTAGAAACGCGGCCCCAGAGCCAGAGAAAAAAACAGCGCAAAACCTTTTTTGGTCCGTGGCATGATGTCTGTGCAAGGGGCATTCATCTGCACTCATCAAAACCAGAGCGGCTGCTGTAGTACGGCGCAAACAAAAAAAAAAGAAGAAAGAAAAACTGCACCGATCCCAACGAAGTCGACACGTCGACAACTCCGGCGCAGCAGCACGCGTTTCCCGCTGCTCTGCCACATCTCCGTGTATAGCGCCACGACGCAGCGCGCCTTGGCCGTCTGCCAGCGCTGCGTGACCGTTGGCGGCTGAGTCAGCTGCCTCTCGCGCGACAGAGAGAGGTCGTGCACTACTCTACTAACACGTTCATTCGGCTCAATTGTCTTACGTGGTATTCTTGCCATACGCGGCCACCCAACGACCTTGTCGCCTCGTTCCGTCTCCAAGCTCGGAACGGCAGGGAGAGAGAAGGAAGCGCTGTTTGGGTGACGTGCAGGTAGCGACGGGACAGCCAGTGCGGTGACGGGCGAAGACTGCGGGCTCGTGGAGCGGAAGTTCGTTCGGCTGCCTGAACAAGAGTGCGCTGTAGCTGAACGATTGTTTGCTTCTTTTCTTGCTTCACTTTGCAGACCGCTTTGTTTACACACGCACACGCACACGCACACACACACACACACACACACACACACACACACGTTACATGACATTTTACTTTTGTGCTAAAGATATCTCGAAATGACGGATCTGGCGTCATCGACGTTATGGTTACGTCATGACACACAGTAAAAGTCCGCCGACTTAATCTAGTAATATAAGGCTAAGTATGCTGGTATTGCTTATAAAAAAGGAATAAATAAGACTGAATAAAGAATGAATAAAAGTAAGAGTGCTGCGACAGTCTCTTCTGACTGCCCTCACGTGTTCCAGCCGTAGCGATCGCAGGAATGGAGCCAGTAACTGTGTCGTGACGTCAGTCATGATGCATCCACTAGTTGGATAACGAAACATAACTGGTTAGCAGAAGTATTGTAGTAAATCGTTTAGCGCCTGCCAGTCTTTTTTTTTCTTTTTCTGCGGGTTACTGCGTTCTCACCTTCATTTAACACAATGACAACGACAGGTAGTAGAAACGTAAGTACTCCTTTAATCTTAGAGAATAATTTTATGTAGAGCATAAATCTGCGATCAATATGGGCTCTTGAATGCAAACTTGCGTGTTATTTCTCGTGTTGCACACAGAGGGCAATGCATTTCGAAAGCTTCCGCCTATCGTGTTGTTTTAGCGGTCAATGGAAGGGTTTCCCAGTGGCCGTTTTCTTCGGCTCCAGCTCACCTTGTCTAAGCGGGGAAAGTCCGTTTGGTTACTGTATAGTTCACTGACGAATGAGCTGAGACAACGGCGCGCTCCCCGTAAGATTCGTGATTTCGCATCAATTTGAAAGATTCGCCGAATCAAGCACGTATCCCTTAAAGGACAAAGAAAAAAAATAAAGAAAACGTAAAAGTTCGAGCTGTTCGGGCGCATCGTAGCCGCATGTGTCCTTTCATCTATTCTAAAATGTTCTTCCCGGTGTGTTTCCCTTCGTCGGTCTCAGCCTGTAAGAGGGCTTTAGCGGTGAACGCTTTTCCCTTTGGACGTAAGCAGCCTGCGCTAGAGGTAGAAGGATAAATCTCCAACGGTAAGCTTTACCCCCAAAGTTACACGATTGATGACTCAAGTCCCTCAATCAGTGAACTCACTGCTGCTACGCTTAATACGCGGAAAATAGAAAGAGAGCGTCTGCAGCAGGAGATTTAGCAGTGGTTAGAGTAAATTTAGTTCCCGGGTTTTACGTGCCAAAACCGCGATTTTATTATGAGGCACGCCGCAGCGAGGGACTCTGGAATAATGTTGACCACCAGGGGTTCCTTAACGTACCCCAATGCACTGGAAAAGGGCGCTTTTGCATTTCGCACCCATCGATATGCGGCCACCGCGGCCGGGGCAGGTGTTAGACGTAATGCGGAAGATGATAGTGCTCCGTCACTTCTATGCTGCTGTGAACAGTGAAAAAAGAAACAGAGAAAGAAAACTGTGTTAAGCAATGAGCTGCGTCTACAACCCACCATACATACATAAATGTTCCCATTGTTACAAATGCAAGTGCAAATGTTACATAAATGCATAAACGGTCCCATTTGTGTTATGTCGAGATTTGATCTACCATGTTCCCAGTCTCAGTACCTTAGCTTGGCTATCTGATTATACTTTGCGGCAGCAGAGTATCAGCTGCGGAGCGCGTTGGGAATTGTACCGCAAGAGCGAGATTCGTCTTGCGCAACTGAGCTGCCTTGCTTGCTAGCTAGAAAGCTAGTTTTGAATTCGGTCGTTCCCTGCCCGTGATCGCGGTCGAGGCTTGATCTCTGCAATTGTGCCGTGCTGGGACTTCTTTCATGTTCATTGAAGTGTTGTACGTTGAGAGGAGACTTCCTTTTTTTCTTTCTTTTTTTATGCTTAAAATATAAAACTTGCTGCACTGTACATTCACAACCATATAAAGCCAACAGGCAATGAAGCCAAGGAAAGCATAGGAGAAAATAGCTGCGGTTGAGACTGAAATGTAGAAAATAGTGGAAAAGAGAAAAAAAAAATGAAACTGGATGAAAAAATAACTTGCCGCTGGTGGGAATCGAACCCACAACCTCCACGTTACGCGTGCGTTGTCCTAAGAAAAATTGCGGGGCAAACGGGAGTAACTGTGCAGTTAGTCTTAAAAAGGGCGCTTTCGCCCATTATGGGACGAAAGCAGTTTCTGAGGCTCGGATCGGTTGCCTAAGGACAAAAAAATATCTGAACCAATATTCGGAACTAGAAGAGGCCTGTGTATGCGGCAGCGAAAAAATCCGGAGACCACTGAGCCATCCTAATGGAATGCGAAGGGATTCACGCAGTGAGAAGCGTAGGTAGCGTACACCTTCCAGAAGCGTTTGGGTTTAAAGTGGACGGAAGCGTCAACCGGTCAGCAGTCGAGATAAGCAAGCAAGAGATGTTTAGCGTATTGGTGTAAAAAAAAAAAAAGCTGGGAAGGGATTCATCTCTTACAAACCATTGCTAGCGGTACAAGGTATATCTTGAAGGGAGAAAAAAGATTACGGAAATGTATACAAAAATGCTAGATTAAAAAAAAGAACAAGTGTAGCATACCTGATTAATCAAGGAGGCTAGGTGACTATTTGTAACCGCCCCATTTCAAAGGGGACGCCATTAAATAATCGCCATCATCGTCATCATCCGACTAACTGCAGGAGTGTACGTGCCGTGTGCAAATTTCGGAAGGCAAGTGTTTAGTCCCTGGTCGGAAAGAGAGCAACGGGAGGACGAAAGGTAACATTTCCTCCCCATGTCCTCCGCTGTTTGCCCCCGTGTACTCGAGTGGTGCGGCGAAAACGGTATTGTCCATAGATCGTGAATAACTTGAAGATCGTGCAATGTCTATTGAACTACACGCAAAGCAGCACTTTGTCTCTTCGTGAGAAAATTGTGTGAAATTTAAAAGATGGAATGTTAGGAGCCATGCACTTCATCTGCACACTATAAGTGAACGATGTACACTAAGCGCGCAAGTCACTGATGGGCTGGAAGATTTTCATGGCCGATGGTGCCTAAGTTCCTTCCGTTCCAAGGAGATTACAAACTTAAGTGAAGCGACGTGTAACTCAAACGGCGCACGCTAAGCGACAGAGCCTTCTCTGTTGTCTTGCATGGCCCGTCTGCGCTCGCTACGCGTACATCACGTGATGTGTCTCACTTGAAATCGCCCTGAGAACAATCGGGCAGCTTTCTCTTTGCAGTCGCTCATGGTTGCAAGCACACGCACCGTTAGGCTCTTCAAGCATGGCATACAGAAAATGCCGTCTCTTTTGTGTTGCCGCACCTACGTTCAGATGCTTAACTTGGTCTCAGTATCCTCTTTTGCCAACCGAGTTGGCAACATTTCTTTATTAAAAAAAAGGAACTGCGAATTGTCGCCTTTGCGATGTGCCCGAGGCCACAGAGCTTTGCTTCATATGTTGTAAAGATGGAATATTTTGGGATGTGCTTCAAAGAACTCTAAAGATGACTTCATTTTGAATCAGCGTATACCACCCGACACTTGACTGCACCCCACGGAGAAGACGTGACTTTTGGCATGTTTTTCCTAATTGGACTACATAGCTTATGGAAGACACGCATGTTGGACGGAAACGCTGAACCCATTGTTTCTTCGAAATTTCAGTATGCTCAAATGAATGGTCACTTCAAGGACATGCCTCGCTTAACAGAGTTTCAACCGGACTGCAACCACCTCTTGATGATTTGCTTGCCGTTGCAACTTTTCTCAGTTCAAGGCTACTTGTAGTTTTTGTGGGGAAAGCACGGGGATGGCGGGAGATGGAAATTCAAAACGATGACCAAAACGAGGACAAGGTGAAAGCAGGAGCCAACGTTTCAACATGCGGACTTTTCTTTTGAAAAAGACAAGTCCACTTGTCGAAACGTTGGCTCCTGCTTTCACATTATTGTCACTGTGGTCATCGTGTTGTAGTTTTTATGGGGTGCATGGTGTGCTCATCGTGATTTATAGGTCCTTTCTAGGCTATGAATACGAGATGTGTTGGCTAGTGGTCGCACGTTTTTCGCGTGTAGTGCGTCCCTCGCATATGCGATGGCGCAATAAATACCATGTAAGATAAAAGCAAAAAATAGTTGCCGCGTGTAGTGCTTCAAAAGAAAGAAAAAAGAAGCCGTGGTGCAGCGGTTAGAGTACCTGACTTCCGAACTGGAGAGGTGACTTCGAGTCCTACTTTGGGGCACTTTTCTTTCGTTCTTTTTTTCAGCTCAATCTTTCTTTATCAGCGTATAAATGGCTCAGTGAAACAAGAAATTAAACTGATTTCATACTTTCTACCGATCCCAGCATAGTGCAGGATGTAGAAGCGTTAGGCAGGGTAAATTGATCAAAGGATAGTAAAGTCTATGATTCACCTCAATATGAAGAAAGAAAGAGTAAAATTGGTCAAGAAGAAACAGGCCAACCTACACGTAGTAAGGGTAAAAGCAGACCAATTTAGGCTGGTGCTTGGAAACAAATATTCATCCTTCAAAAAGATGAATGAAGATGAAATAGAGATAATGAATTAAGCATTCACTAGACTGGCTTCAGAAGAAGCAATCGAAGTAGGAGGTAAGGCCTCAAGGCAACCAGTAGGTAAGCTCTCTCAAGTAACGAAAGACCTCGTAAAGAAGCGACAAAGAATGAAAGTGCCCAATAAAAGTGTCCAAGAGATCATATAGAATTCGAGGAACTGTCAAAAATAATCAACAGGGTGAAAGTAAGGGATATTCGAAATTATAACCTGACAAAGACTGAGGAAGCTGTAAAAGATGGAAGCAGCATGAAATCAGTAAAAATAAAACTTGGCATACGACAAGCCAAGATGTATGCCTTTAAAGATCAGCAGGGTAATATCATCAGCAATTTCGATGATACAGTAAAAGCAGCGGAAGAATTATATACTAATCTATGCAGTACCCATCGCAGCCACGGTACCTCCATTCAAAGTAGTAATGAACAGGTTACAGAGGCTCCTTCTATAAGAAGCGAGAAGTTAGAAGGGCCTTGCAAGAACAGAAATGGAGAAAAGGAAAACCGGCAGGAGAAGATGGAATAACAGTCGATTTAATGAAAGATGTAAGAGACATCACGCTTGAAAACTTCGCGGCCCTTTATACGAAATGTATCACTACTTCAAGGATCCCAGAGAACTGGAAGAATGCGAATATTAAACTAATCCACAAAAAGAGAGACGTTAAAGAAGTGAAAACATATAGACCCTTTAGCTTATTTCCAGTATTGTATTAAATATTCACCAATATAATTTCCAATAGAATAAGGGCAATACTAGACTTTAGTCAACCAACAGGCTGGCTTCAGGAAGGGATACTCTCAAATGGATCACATCCATGTCATCAATCAGGTAATAGAGAAATCTGCAGAGTACAATAAGCCTCTCTACATGGGTTTCATGGATTACGAAAAGGCATTTGATTCAGTAGAGATACCAGCAGTCGTAGAGGCATTACGTAATCAAGGAGTACAGGAGGCTTACGAAAATCCCTTGGAAAATATGTACAAAGATTCCACAGCTACCTTGATTCTCCACAATAAAAGTAGAAAGCTACCTATAAAGAAAGGGGTCAGGCAAGGAGACACAACCTCTCCAATGCTATTCACTGCATGCTTGGAAATAGTATTCAAGCTATTAAACTGGGAAGGCTTAGGAATGAAGATCAACGTCGAATATCTCAGCAACCTTCGGTTTGCAGATGACATGTCCTGTCCAGCAACACTGGGGACGAGTTGCAACAAATGATTGAGGACCTGAACAGAGAGAGTGTAACAGCAGGGTTGAAGATTTATATGCAGGAGACAAAGATACTGCTCAATAGTCTGGCAAGGCAACAAGAGTTTAGGACCGCTAGTCAGCCTCTAGAGTCAGTGATTCACTACGTTTACCTAGGTCAATTACTCACAGGGGACCCTGATAATGAGAAGGAAATTTACAGAAAATAAAAATAGGTTGGAGCGCCTTCGGCAGGCATTGTCAGATCCTAACTGGAAGCTTACCACTATCATTGAAAAGAAAGGTGTACAATCAATGTATTCTATCGGTGGTAACATATGGGGAAGAAACTTGACGATTTACAAAGCAGCTCGAGAACAAGTTAAGGACCGCGCAAAGAGCGATGGAACGAAGAATGTTCGGCGTATCGTTGACTGGACGAGAGCGGTGTGGATCAGAAAGCAAACGGGGATAGCCGATATTCTAATTGTCATTAAAAGACAAAAATGATACTGGGCAGGCCAAGTAATTAGTAGCGGTGATAACCCGTGGACCATTAGGGTTACAGAATGATTGCCAAGAGAAGGGAAATGCAGTCGAGGACGGCAGAAAACTAGGTGGGCTGCTGCTGCTTGCTGCTGCTGCTGCTGAAATGGCTCATTTAGTTAATTGTTTTTTTTTTTGGGACGCATCGGAAAGAATGACCGTTACTCCTATGAGGTGCAAAGGGAAACAGCAGCTGCTAGTCCTTGAAGGAGTAACCGCACGGGGAGCAACAGTTCATCCCCTTGCAGTTACACCCCAGAAGGACGAATGGTTGCGGCAGGTGAGTTACTCTCCTAAAGGAGTATCCTGGATACCCCATTTCGTCTTTTTTCTTAGATCGTATGCCAATTGTGCTATGGTGACGGCTATCAATACGGGCGTTATCTTGGGTAGTTATGTGCTCTTTATCTAGACCTTGGAGTGTTAGCCAGCGCCACTCAGGGCCATGGCGGGCGGATGTGGGACATCCTATTTATTTCCAAAAGCACTCCTGGATATAAATGGAGCACACATAAATACGCAAGATAGGGGCTGGATTGATAGCCGTCGCCGTAGCGGAATGATTGTAACACACGCGTAATACGGAGGTTGTTAGTTCGACTCCCACCGGCGGTAAGTTATCTTTTCGTCCACTTTCATTTTCCCCTTTCCTCACTATTTTCTACATCTCAATCTCAGCCACAGCTAATCTCCACTATGCTTTCCTTGGCTTCATTGTCTGTTGGCTTTATGTGGTTGTGGTTAACGGAAACCGGCCTCTCGGTTTCCCTTTAATCTCTACAGTAAATGGCGCTTAGGATATATGACAAACGGTTAAAGTGTGCTTTAAAAATTTTTCAAAAAAGAAGCTATCTTCCGTACGAAGCAAAATGAAAAGAAAATAAAACAAGAGATTCCGTTGAACGCTCGAGAACGCTAGGGTAGTCAAAATTAATCCGGAGGCCTCCAATGCACCAGTCTTCATAGTCCACGCATAGATTTATGGTGTTAATTAAACCTCGAGAGTGATTTTTTAAGAACTTGTATAATTCATAGAATTCTTTCACGTTATAAGAGTAGATAACGCGAAAAAGCACTGCACCTTCACGTCAAAAGAGGATCTTCGTCAGCAATTAGTACATAACTACTACAGTACAGTACTTCAACTACAGGCCAATCTCACTTATCAGCACATCTTGTAAAATATTGGAACATATTATCTTCAAACACATCACTACATTTCTCGAGCAAGAACATATATTAATACCTCAACAACACGGCTTTAGAAGTGGCCTCTCAACAGTAACACAACTAACCGAAGTGGTCCATGACCTTGCGCTCAGCCTAAACAACCGAAGCCAGACAGACATGATCCTCCTCGACTTCAGTAAAGCGTTTGATTGTGTAAGCCATGTAAAATTAGTTGCAAAACTGGAGGCTGCAATCGGAGGTGGTCAGATTACTGCATGGATAAAAAACTTCTTATCACATCGAACACAATATGTTATTATAGATAACACCCCTTCCAGGTCTGTAGCTGTCACCTCCGGTGCTCCCCAAGGGTCAGTACTGGGCCCATTGCTATTTTTGATCTTTATTAACGACATTGCTGCTAACATTGAATGTGACATTAAGCTCTTCGCGGACGATTGTATTATTTATAAAGAAATTCTCAGTTACGCAGACCACTTGTTATTAAACAGAGCACTCGATTTGGTGTGCAATTGGTGTAAAGAGTGGCAAATGTCAATTAACACCACTAAATCTGTATGCATGTCCTTTACAACAAAAAAGAAGCCTTCAGAATTTTCTTACGCCCTCGGTGGCACTTGCCTGAATAAAGTAAATAACCACAAATACCTAGGTTTGACATTCTCTTCTACCCTTTCTTGGAACTTACATATTGATAATATTACCTCAGTCGCATTACGCAAGCTTTTTTTCCTTAGACGATGTTTACGCCTTGCACCGAAACACACCAGACTACTAGCCTATACAACTTTTGTTCGCCCCGTCTTAGAATACGCTAACATCATCTGGTTTCCACACACATCAACTAACATATCAAAACTAGAAAAGGTGCAAAGAAAAGCTGTGAGGTTCATTTTTAACAAATACAGTCCCTATGACTCCCCTACAAGCCTCTTAGCTGATACAGGTCTTAAAACACTATCTGTTAGGGCCAGACACGCCCGCTTAAAATTCATCTACCAACTAATGCACGACAGTTATAAGATAGATCGAACTAAGTACGTTACTTTGTCTACATCACGCCTGTCGCGAAAAAATCACCCGTTTACACTAAACCAGTACAGTATTCGCAATGACACGTTCAAGTTTTCACTTTTCCCACGTGCGATCAGGGAATGGAATCTCCTCCACTCAGACATAGTTTCCGCTCCGTCGCTTTCATCATTCATTAACCTACTGGAGACATCAAACAGAGAAGACGCCACTTAACACACCCACATATCCTAATCTTAACCCACATATCTGTAATACTTATTTCTGTGCGTGGAATTTATGCATTTCAGACCCCAAACTCGCCGCTTCTGCGCGGTTGTCTGTTGGCTGTATAAGTTCTCTGATCTTACAAGTGTCATTCATTCGCTATTTTTTATATAAATTCTAGTAATACAATATTGTTATATTGTTATACTAACTACATTGTTATATTGTTATGGCCATATTGTTATACCAACCAAAAGTATTGTACTAATGGTGATTTCTGCAGTAGTTAAGGAAGCGTTTTTCCTTTTTTTTTCTTTTATGTACCATGTAACATGACCTGTTTGTTTCTTTCTGTAAAATTGTGCCCACCTGCTTTGGTCTCAACTGAGACTGGCAGTATTACAAACAAATAAATAAAATAAATAAGGTACAACGAAAGCTGAAGAAAAGCACCAATGATGGCCACTACAAAAATGTTAATGGTAGGCAGCGGACCCTCACGCTGTTCGACACACTGATGATTCACCCTATTTCGCAGATAACTTTTCGACGAAAATCACAAGGACTAGAGAAACACACCGCGTATCTTATACGACGCCGTACTTTCAAAAGTAAACGTCCGGCAGTTTTTTTTTTTTTGGCTACTCCTTCAGCTTCTGTGAATGTTTGGTATCTGTTCTGCGCACGTGCAATAGATGACACGCAATAGATAGAGATCCTTGGGTGGTGACAACGGAGGAGCAAGGAAAGAGACGTGCGAGAGAGGATGAATGAATTTGAGGGTAACAGTTACGGTGCCGTGCATGTAACGTATAAGTACGCAGATGCGTCTTACAGCTGATGCTAAGCCGCGAATCAATATAGTGAAGTGTTACGAAATGAATGAAGCACGCATGGTTGCAACGCCGAGAATTTGGGTCCCAAAGCTCACGGGCAGCGGCCGTCCGTCCTTCCGCGCCTCATAACGAGACATGCACTGTGTGCTCCTTGAGCTGCAGCGCCTGACAGGCAACAAATACGGCTGCATTATGTGAACGATCGGGAATAGATCGGGAGTTTGCGCCGTTTGCGTGGTGTCACGAAAAACGCCGGTATTGTGGCAAGCGTACGTGGCACTTCCTTCCTGAAGAATACGAACTGAACGCTCACCCCGGGTGATATTTTGAAAGCTGAAGAATTCCACTGTGTTCTCTCCCTTAAACGAGAGGCTTCATTAGAGTCAACATCCTCTATAGCATATGGCAAGGTGCCAGAATTCGAAAGAGTATTCGCGTCTACTTGTTTACCTGTCAGGCTATAGCCATGCAGTTTCGCTTAATATAAGCGGCCTTTACCCCAGTCCTATGTCATGATTCTTGGGGCTTAATTGCGTTTGTCCTGGCTCTATTTGTTTGCTTTTCTCTAAATATGACCGTCCGAAGCATAGTCTTGGCTTTGTAGGCCTTCTCGCCTCTAACTGATTCTTTGGGGGCGTCGGAATGACACGTACTTGTGCGTTTCTCGTCTAAAACGTGAAGCGCAGCCTTAAATACATCATAGTCGCTATCGTTTTGTGAATTGCGGTTGTTAATTTTTAATCATTTTTCATCGAGGTTTTGATGGAGTGGAAGCATTTTCTTGAGCATGACTGCATATATTATACTAAACATAGCGTACATTATTATGCAGGGGAGCCAAGAGAGGGAAAAAGCAACGAGAGGAAAGGTAGGTAGGTCAACCGGATGAACGTCCGGTTTGCTATTCTACACTGGGGGTAAGGAAGAGGGGAATGAAAAGAGGAACCGAGGGGAGAGAAGTACTGCGACGACGCAAGAGGAAGCGCGGCGCAAACAAACGGTCTTCACTTCACCGGTAATCTTCGCAAACAGCAGTAGTCCGCGAACAGCTTTTTTTGTGTGCCATGTGACGGATCTCGTCATGGTACCAGTATTTTCGACTCAGAAAATATAATGTTGCCGATCCCAGCTGGCTTAACGCGGTCTGGAGCGAGAAACGCTGGACGCCGTACCGACGACCGGTACACGACAGCTGCTCGATGCTTTCCTGACATCGACAATAGCCGCCCGTCGAACTGTCGACCACTCCAAAAACGGAAAGAACAAGCGTTCGCAAACACATGTCCAAACAATAGGCGGTACAGCAGTGTTGCTAATCAGCGGGTGGGACTAACTGGTACTTGCAGCCCTAGCAAAGGCTCGAGGGCACGAAAACGCCAGGAGGCGTGTGTTTTGTGCGAGCAAACAGACGAAGTTTCCTTACGGCGTCCTTCCTCCGTAAAGAACTTGGAAGCACCTGGGTGCCTTCGTGGGCACATCGGGCAGCCTTATAAACTAAGTCATTACCACAATGCCACAGTGACCCGGAAGCCACTAAAAGATGATATCGTGGGCTTTTTCAACAGTGCGATTTATTTTCCTCTCTTATGTTGAGTGCAATCTGTTCGAATGTTCGTACTACGATGATGTAAAGCAGATTTGGGGCACTGAAGAGCTGCTGTTAAGTGACAAAACACGACCGATCTTTGGGCTGGTTATTATTATTATTATTATTATTATTATTATTATTATTATTATTATTATTATTATTATTATGATCATCGTCATCATCATAAAAAAACAAAATTGTAAGCTTCACACGGAAGACTAACAGGACCTTATTTCCCTACAGGGCTAAGGACATTCTCCTGCCAAGAGTTCACGGAACAAATGACCTTGGAGTGTACTTCGATAGCTCTCCGAATTTCTCGCCCCACGCTCAACAGACGAGGCAGCGTGCACTTCGAACGCTCGGCACAGTCTGTCGGGTGACGAGAGACTTCAAACAACCTGGACCATTTGTAACTTCAATATAAGAGCGTATGCCTTCCAGCTCTTGAGTACGCCTCCGTCGTTTGGGGAGGCGCTTGTAGGTCAAAATGTGAACTTCTCGAAAGAGTGCAACAAAAGTTCACATCTATATTTAAACATCGATTCTGTCAAAAGCCTTCCATCTCCATCGAGCTAACACAGGCACTCGCGTTATCTACCGTCACCTGTAGACGGAACAAATCAGGTGCTATTCTTCTTCATAAATTAATACATGAAAAAATCTGCTGCTCGCACTTGCTTTCTGTAATGAGCGCTTTTACATTCCGCGGAAAGGCACAAGGAAGCAGCGCGTCTTTCAGCCTTCAGATTTCTTGTGACCTTCGTCTAGAGTGCAGGTGACATACAACGCCCATTAAGAGTGCCTGGATATCTTCATTCCTAATGTTAATATTTTCCTGAAAGGAACTGGAGTGGAATTTCAATAACTGAACAAAAACTCTCATATCTGTTATGTGTTCCGTCATTCTGTAATCATTTCTTCTGTTTCTCCACTTTTGCTTTTTATTCTCTTCGTGTACACATTTTATGGTCTGTTAAAATCTGTATTCACGAAATTATTTTTTTTTTATGTGTGCGCGTGTGTGTAGTGTTATGTGCGAGTGAGGGCGTGCACTGTTTTTCCTGTGCATCGTTTGGCCAAGTGCTCCAGCACCAAGACCCTCGAGTTTGTTCCTGGGCAATTTAATAAACACTTTTGATTATTATTATTATTATTATTATTATTATTATTATTATTATTATTATTATTATTATTATTATTATTATTATTATTATTATTATTATTATTATTATTATTATTATTGGCTGTCCAGAGGGCCCACGATGCGGCGGTCGGGCAAGGCCTGACTGTCCCAACGTGGGAGCGGCCCGCAGCGCGCTGAGTCGCGTACCTCAGGACTTTATTAAAGTTTTGCATCCATCCATCCATCCATCCATTTTAGGTTTGGAAACGAACTAGTACACCTGTCAGTTCTACTGTCTAACTACAATGTATGTCTCGGAAAAACCAGAGCTTATTCGACGCCGTAAGGGGCTTTGGCTTTATGAGAAAGGTTTATATTGAACTTTTTATACTCTGTACGCATGCACTCAGTGTTCCGAAGAGAAATCTTCTCTTGCCAAAAATTCATAGCATGTATGGAAAGAGAAGGTGGAACAGCATTGGATCATTCCTGTGGAACAACTTACCATCAGAACCAAAAGACGCCAAAAATTTCTCATCATCATCATTGAAACAAAATTGTCGTGTACAATTGACCGTTTGAGGCGTTATCTGCAGTGCGGAATTTATCAGCCTTTGTCTCTTTTGTGTGGTCACTTACCTAGCACTTTCTTTAGCTTTTATCACAGCTAATAGGAAAGAAAAAAAAACAGCCTCCCTCCTGTTTTGTGAATGTGTATTTATTGATCAACGATCTTTTTTTTCTTCCTTTATTTATTTTTATTTTTCGCCGCTGTTGAAAGTTATATTTAATATGGATCCTAACTACCCTTGAGCTAGGAATCCGCATGCATTTTATATCATTTTCTGTATACCACACCCCTTCTTTTTTTCAAAATAATGTATTCCATTAATGACTATACACCTCATGGCTTTCACGTGGCTCGAAATGAGGCAGGTTAAAACGACTCCGCTTATTCGCGCAGCCGCTGAAGTGCATATAGTGGAAACGTCAGAGGCAAGTGAGAATAAACGGGGTCACCATACGGCGGTACTAGACATTTGCGCGTTATCAGCGATGTGAGAGAACGAGTCGAACCGAACCACGTCTTTTGCATATCAAGTGTGCAGTTGGCGTAATGTATCTCCAGAAAAAAAAAAGAAACTACGGTGTAGTTCAGCATCTTACCTCGTGCTGGAAAAAAACGCACCAATCCTCGTTCTATATTCTGCAATAGATGGCGTTTAACCTGGGTGACGAGAGGCACCGCTCTCCAGGTCTCCAGATTAATTTTTTACCAGCCGGGTTATTCTATGCGCATCTAAACGCAATGTAATGTTTGTCTTTCTTAAGCACACGGAAGTGTCTTCACTTCGCCTCCATCGCCAAGAAGTCGTCGTAGCAGAATATCGCACCCGCTAATTTGCGCTCCCCTGCGAGACGCAACAGCCTCTGAGTCGCCACAGCTAGCAGGTCTATTATGCTTCATTACGCAAAACATTTGTGGTAACGTGGCACATACTTCGAGAGGTCGTCACAACTTGTGATGTCTAGAGTGGACGGTTAGTTGCGCTGGTGGCATTTGACTGATGGATATCCGAATGACGATGAAGGTGTGCGCATAAGTATGTGGGACTGAAGAAGGCCTCCTAGAATGAGAGCTCGGCGTCATAACAAGAGCTAGAGATACACCGGGTGTTACAGCGAATATTGCCGAAAATTCCTGAAGACGGATCGTTCAAGATAAAAAAATGCGTTTTTTTTAGAAACCGGATTATCGGGACCGGCGGACGTCAGGAAACAGGTTATGTGCCGTAGTTTGCTCACTACTTAGTTACATACAATATTTAATATATTAATTAGCGCAGTTACGTGCCTACTGACAATGAAATGCTTGTAGTATTATCGAGGTGATCTCGCATCAGTTGTCAAACAGCGCGAAAAGCCCTTCTCCTGCAGGCCCCGCTGCCCGAGAACGTTTCTCTCTTTTTGATGGGAAACTGAGACGGGGCGCTTCAGGAGCGCAGGGAATCACGTGCACAAGAAACGTTAGCTGTTGACGTCCACTGACGTCTCCCCAGTCGGCGCCACGCAGGCCGAACCACCTCTTCTTATTTCGGCGAGGTATTTACGGCTCTTGGCGTGCCTTGGCTTCACGGTTATGTCGGCATTGCTCAACATTGGCCATCACCTATGACTGGCAAGTTAGATGCTCACTTGAACGGTCACAAATGTCAAGATAATAACTTTTCTAGGAGCTGAAAGTCATCAGAAGAAAAAAGAAAGCCTCCGATACCACTCGCCGCCCAGTGAAACCCATGCGAGCATGACCGAACGGCGAGTGTGCGCTAAGCTTCGTTTCGGCGCATCGATGACGTGTGAGGGGAGCGCTCGCCTCGAGCCGTAATCACCACGTCGAAACAAGAAAGATGGTTCGTCTTGCGTGGCGCAGGCAGGGAGACGCCAGAAAACGTCAACGCCTGACGTTTGCTGAGCACGTGGTTTCCTGCACTCCTGAAGCACCCAGTTTCAGTTTCCCAGCAGAAAGAGAAACATTCTCGCGCCGCAGAGCCTTGCAGAAGGACATTTCGCACGATTCGAGAACTAATAAGAGATAACCCAACAGTAGCTACAAACTTTACATTGTCAGTATAGACATGTAGGTGCGCTAATTAAATATATTAATTATTAGATTTAACTAAGTAGCCGGCAAATTCGAACACATAACTTGTTTTTTGCCGCTCACTGGTCCCTACAATCCGGTTTCCAAATCCGGCTCTATTTCTCGTAATTTCTGGCAGTCTTCGCATTGAAACCAGGCATAACAAGCACGCGTATCAATGATGCAAAAAAATAATAAGAAGAAGGATGGCTGGGCGTTGACGGGATGGTCTTATGAAGGAAACCGAAGTGAAGATGGGAAACTCACAAACGCGAGTTGTGGTGCAGCTAGCAGAGGGCTCGATTTGGCTCCAGAAGCAGCACGGGTAGTCTGAGGTACATGTCGCGGAAGGAAAGGGACATGCACCACGCCAAGTGACACTCCTGCAGCACAGAAATCTTCGGTTATACGATGACACGAAGGTCATATGTAATAAGAATAGACTCTGCTCGCTCTAGAGGTGCACAGCCGTGACGGCAACATTGATCCGGCTGTAGACGTGTAGTTCATGCTACCAGGGCTTGCATTATCTTCCGGCAGTTTCAGCAGCACGTCGAATGTTTCATACCTTCCACTTGAACCACATCTCTAAGCTGCAGAAGCATCCCAGGAACATTACATTCTGATTAGATCGAATTATGTCACAATTTCACCCAGATGGATGACTAAACCTGCCCTGAAAAGATAATTTCTGGAGCGCTGACGTGCTGGCAGTTCTCCAGGCTGGCAATATGTTTCTGAATTGTGGAGAGCCTTAAAATGACGCTTCCTTTGCCTTGGACGTGAAAATTGCGCCGAACGTTAAAAGAGGCATTCCGAGCCATATTACAAGGCTGAGGGATATAGTATTAGTTAATCTGTGATCATTAAACCCAGATAAGTTGTGCAGAACAATCAGAGTATGCGGGATGGACTGGGCGTACAAGAGGCTTGTTAAGTTTCTCCAGAGATTACATCATGCTGTCCTACGTAGTATGTGATATACATCACAATACGGTCAAGGTAAACTTCACGTTCCCCGTGAGAGACTATATTATCGACACACTGGAAAAGCTGCGTGTCCGTGCTGCAGCTGCTCTTATCTGATTATCTGGTTGCAGGTTATCCAGATATCTTTATGTCAAGGACAACTTTTCAGTCGTTTCAGCCAGAGCGTGTCTGTAGATCTTTCTTGACTCCAAAACCCCATCTTGGCGATCCGCCTTGATCAGATTGAAGTTATAGAAAGCCACAGAATGGCAGTTTTGATTTCTAATCAGCTGGAGCGCAGCACGTGGTTAAGCGGTGTTTCATGACAAAGCGCAGGAAATTTGTCGCGAGAATACGTTGCATGGACGTGAAATAACTCAACGGATCGAGCTGGGTAGCACCGCTAGAGGAAGCGTCAGGCCATGGACATACGAAACGAGCAAGGAACGCTGTAGCGGCGCTGTAGTCGCACAATTTGGAATCCAAGCGCGTACTACTATTGCGTATTGACCTGTGATTACTATCATGGTTCGCGTAGTGATCACCACCCTCAGTTTCTGTGGTCGCCTTGTTTGGTTCATAAATGAAATAGCCCTGAATGTTTGTGGCACTATGTGTTTTAACTAGCAAGGTATTTTGTTAGATAAAACTAAGAATACTACGTCAGACAGCAAAACAAGAAGCCCAGGGAAACAATTGTGCCCTCTCTACAAGGTGATTGTGTGCACGTGGTACATCTTATATAAACGTGGCTGCAAGTTGCGAAAGCGCATTGGTATGCAATTAAAAGGAATGTCGGCTTCTACATGCCAAAACCACGGCTTGATTATGAGGTACGCCGTAGTGGGGGACTCCGGAATAATTTGGATCACCTGGGGTTCAGTAACGTGCAGCTATATCTAAATACACGGGTGTTTTCGCATTTCGCCTTCATCGAAATGCAGCCGCCGTGGCCGGGATTTCAAGCCCACCGGCCTCGTGCTCCGCAGTTCAACACCACAGCCACTAAGCAACCACAGCGGGTCATTGGCATCGAAGAACCGCCGCGTTCGACACCCCGAGAGACGTCTACTCCTGGTGTCGTTTACGCAGAGAGACCTTTATATGCTTCACTTCGTAGGCAGGTACAGGACGGCAACTTATCTTTTGAGCTGAGGACGTTGAGACTACCCCAGGACCAGACAAGAGAGGCCAGTTAATAACTTGAGTTTAAGGTTTCGTGCATTCAAACAAGAAATTTCAGAAGGATGAACCAAGTAGACTGAATGATAGGCAAACAAGTGATGTCGCATCTGGAGAGACTACCCGATGGGATTGAGAGACTGCGGGAAGGTGTAACTGCTGTAAGCTCAGGCCTAAACGATATAAAAGCTGACCTCAAATGCTCCGACGTCTCCACTATAGGCTCGGTGCTAGAAGAGGTGAAAACGCATATCAAGAGTTCCGACTCAAAGCAACTAGAACCAGATAACATCGTTGTTGGCGACTTAAATAACCGGTTAAGGTGAAATAATCTTATATCTAAAGGCGTTCCGGAACACTCGAATGAAAAATAGAATGAGATGGAAAAACGTATAAGTGAATTTGTTTCAAGTCACCTTGGTATTTAAGTAGGGAAGATAGAAGGCGTGCACATAATAGGCAATAAAAACCTGAGGAGAATCGTCCCATTGTTGCAAAGTTTAATGACGAGCAACATTCTGCAAAATGCGCTCAAGCTCAATAAATTACACATCCAAGTATAGCAATGATGCGCTTCTCCAAGCAGGTACATATCATATGCTAGATGAAATCATCATCGCCCATGTTCAGATCAAATCAACAGGCTCAGAAACACGTCGCAGGGAGTACAGATTCTAAAAAGCCTGGGGCACTCCGCGTGATCAGACCCCTTCCCATCAAGGGTCCAACCTCCTCGACGAAGCGCGTTGCTTCGCAACATGGATCCGAATAAAAACCAAGAACGGAGGAAGCAGAGAACCGAGTTCATCGAAAAGCTTATCACGAGAACACTGCCACAATAAGCAATCTAGTATGTAGACGCGGGTGCCTGTGTCCATCGTGCTAGCATCGCCGTCCTGGATCGTGACCGAAATCTCGTAGTTGTTCCTACAGAGATTATATCCGCTGTGGCGACGCCGGTTACTTGAACCTCGACCGACGTTACCACTGGGCAGCGTGGCGCTCTCGGCACGCCGCAGGCGCCCGAGAAACAATCACTACGTGGCGCCAGCCAGACCGGGAACCACATTGGAGCCCCTAACTACGCTGTCTGTCATAGCCCGAATGGCACCTAATAGGAATCAAGGGTAATCTATCAACATCACCACGATGCTCTGCGCCAACGTTGCCATAAATTTACCAGCCTCATAAGAACACACGCTCAAGTGCACGTCAGAGTACTGCACAGCAGCGTACCCGAAGCGCAGAGCGGCTCAACGTTCTAGCTGGTTTCGGACCAGTCGAAGTCGTCGATCTTGCGACATTGACGCACTTCATTCCAAGTGGGTACGCCTTGGAAACTCCCCGGCTACAATTCGTAAATAGGCACATGGACCGTAAAACAATTAATTAATAAGTTCATTACTGATTTACTGTTAATTAGTTGAATATGTGTTTCGAGTTCTCGTGCAAGTAATGTCCGCCTTTTCGAATATCCCCGCTTAAGGACTAGAATTATGTCATCTACAACAGGTGATCTTTAAAATTTCAGTAAAACCTAAAAGTGATCACCCCGTATAGTACGAAGCCGAGGTTGGGGGTGGTGGTATCCAAGTGGCGCCCGACGCCGTTCTGTAAACATGCGAATGAGGCCTCGCATTACGAAGCGAACTGTGGCTCAAGATCAACAGTTCGTAAAAATGCCAGACGAATTTCGGATGTTGTAAAACTTCCCCAGCGTACGTTTGCGTTCACCGCATGACGAAGGTCTCTCCCAGTGATCTCTGTATAATTGCCCCTGACCTGCGCTAGCTGATTTCAAGTTATGCCTGCAGATTTCCTGATTTGATTGCCCCGCATAATTTTCTGCCGTCCTTGACAGCGCTTCCTTTCCTCTAGCACCCAATCTGCATGTCTAATGGACCACTGACTAACTGCCCTATGAATCACGCGGCCTACCCAGCTCCTATTTTTACTTTTAATTTCAACTACGACGATAAATAACCCCGTTTGCTCTCTGATCCACACCACTCGCTTCCTCTCTATTAGCGTTACACCTAGCATTTCTCGTTTCATCTCTTATTTGAGCAGTCCTTAACTTATTGTCAAGCTTCATTGTTAACCTTCAAGTTTCTGCCCCATATGATAGCATTTGAAGAACGGAATGATTGTACACTTTTTAACGATAGCGGTGAGCTCCCGGTCACGATTTGGTAATGCCGGTCGTAATCTTTCCAAATCTCATAGCCTGAATACTTCCAAGCACGCAATGAATTGGGGATATTGTGCCTCCTTGCCTGTACGTTTTCTCGATAAGTATTTTTCCACTTTTCTTGCGGGTAATTAAAGCAAGTGAAGCCGGGACTATCACTGAGGCAGAGTCGAAGCCTGAGAACTTGCGGCTACGTACGCTGTAGCTGAACGTAAAAATGGAAGTTACACATAAATGAAAGAATGACTGAGTAGCCAGCCTCATGCGGCAAGCATCACGGCCTTGATGTGAAATTCGTTCACTCCTTCATTACAGTCCACACGATATGCACTTGCATCGCTAGTTATGCACAAATGTCGTGGCTTCATCGAAACGCACTTAATTAGGTCATCGAACAGTGCGCCGCCGGGAGAGCAGACAGGACAGCATAATTCGAGCGACACGAATGCTGATCTTGCTGATACGACGCGTTTTAGTGACCGCGCTTAGCTTCGTGCACGCTTCACATCGTTAACTGCGCGTTACCAGGCCACTGTGGCCGGCTCTTTCATGCCCTCATGCTGACCTGACCACTGTGCAGCAGGCGCGAAGCACCAGAAGACTGTCGCCGGCTGGAAGAAAATTCTTGTGCTGAGTTCACAAACGCCTATGAAGAGTTTCTTAAGCGAGAAGATGAACCTATAAAAAGAACATCGCACGAAGTGACTGAAAGACGTGTGTGACGTCATTTCACCCAGGACTGATGCTAGTCTGGGGTTTAGAACACGCATCTTCTTCCAATTCTAAGACGACAATGGCTGTCGTCTGCTGTCGCACTTATTTGTCGTCTGGTCTTTCCATGGCATGTTGCCTGTTACTGGCCTTTGTGCATGCAAAACAAAAACTTAGAGGCGTCTTTATGAGCGTTATGCTGCGCGCTTTTTTACCAAGAGCGAATTGTCTCTAGTGATATTCGTCAGTGTGGTTACATAAATATAAATCTGCGTGCGTACGTGCGTGTGTGAGTGCATTTTATTTCACAGAATCAGACTTGTTTAGGCAGTCCACATGATTTTCGTATCAATGGTGTTACGTGATTTTATTCGCCATTTCTTTTTTCATATGTCATCGTATTGACATCCCGCTTCATGTAATAGACAGAATTGCCATCCGTCGTACGCAAAACCGTGGCCAAAGACACTACGTCGCTTCAATTTAGTGCTGAATTGAAACTATGAGCGATATAAAAGAAGGCTGAGGCTCACAGCACGGAATACAACAGCGAATTGTACAACAGCAACAAGTTTTGATAATTAATACCGTTTAGGTGTTTTTTTATTATTTTTTTATCGCATGGTAAATTATAGCCTCAAAGCGTTGCAAAAATAATCATGAGCAAGAGAAAGTTCAAACTAGAAAAAAAAAGATATGATAGAAGTGCTCAAAACAGATCAGTGACAAACTTGACGATTGCCAGGGATGGACACCACTTGTATTTGCTAACAGCCAATACAGTGTCATGACAAGCATGAAAATTCAGGCTATTGCACGCATACAGAAACACAGCCTATCAGACATTCAGCAGAAGTTTCGCCCGTACAGCATTAATGTTACTGCCTTCCACAGCAGCGCACACTGAATGCAGTTAAGCACTGAAACAGCTCAACGTACTTTGAGAACACAAATCATAGCGCGCCGCAAAGACATAAGCACGCGCCATCCTCCGCTATGAGTTCTGGCCTCTGGTCTATCAGCCACAACAGCGCGTTCCAACGCTTACCCACGTCCGCTCGAGCGGCGCAGACATAATTATTTTAATTATGTCTGCGCTTATGTCTGTCTTAGTAGTAAGTACTGACGATGCCACCCGCATAGGCGGCGAAACGTCTATGTTTTTGTTATTTTTTGTTAAGTAAAGCCAGTGAAAACAACACTTTGAAGCATAATTATTTTCGTAAGACTGTTACACCCATGTCGTGGAAATTTATTCTTAAGTCGTCATCTGCGACGGCTGTTAAGGTTTTGCGAATCGGCTTACCCTTACTATTGGGGAAAGTACTGTAGTTCGCACCTATGCTAACATTTACATATACGCATTTTTTAGACCACAGTGCTCGTCTTCGCAGCGACGGGCGTCGCAAGCTTGCTGATCTTACCAACAGCTTTAGCTTTGAGAATGCGCGCTTTTCGTAAGATTTTTCTTACGCCAGAATTTGCTCGTAAGTTCGCTTAGTAAATTCCGCCTCAGATCTATAGCATAGCTCTACTTGCCCTCCCAGCTGCCCCCACTGTTCGGGAAACCCAATGGACCGCACGTCCTTTAGGAATGTCGCGCCATCCACCCCCACCTCAACCAACTTGCCCATGACAGCTGCGAACCCTCCTTGGCTGGCTCAGGCAACATCTACAGAAGACCAGCGGCATCTCGTGGCACACATCCAGCGAACGCTGTGCCTGTGCCAGGAAAACGCACTGAAGCAAAGTGTTGCGTTTCTTGTGACAAATAACATCGTCGTCATTATCATCATCATCATCATATCATCATCACCACCACCACCACCACCACCACAACAACAACAACGATAATAATAATATTAATAATAATTACGAGCCTAGCTTATGAGAAAAACCTTTGAGGTTTCATGCTTTCGGAACGAAAACCTAACGAGAAATACATATGACCGCTGGATAAACGTTCGCTCGTAACCAAGCTTTCTACATTCAACAGCTCAAGCAATAAGGTGGTACCACTTCTGAGACGTGAGACGCCTCCCGCAGGTGAATGACCAGAGCAGCAGAGTAAAAGTAGATCCTTATCTCTAAATGTATCTCATTACAGAATCGCTTTCCAAAACAAAACCAGCTATATGTTCATTTATCGAGGGCTGTTGTGCCGACATCATGCTCGGCACAGAAACCTGGCTGTACCATGATGTGGCTGACTGAATCGTCACTGTCTAGCAATTTCATCGTCCATATAAAAACGAGGATGGCTTCACGTGGCCATGGCGTATTAGTTGGTCTAAGAAATCATCAACAGGCTCCTGTCATAGGGATGGACCCCGAAATAGAAATTGTATGGATCGCGCTAGAGTTATTGTCTTTTGTAACCTGTGTCGTCGGAGTGTGTAGTCGTCCGCCCCAAATCACGCGCAGATTTCAGCGAAGACCTAAGTGAATCACTTAGCTTCATACATTGCAAGTACCCCGGGTTGCCACTATGTTTTTTTTGGGGGGGGGGGGGCGATTCTAATCAAGCTGTCATTAAGTAATGGACCTGCGCACCCGAAGGCGGTACAAGAAGGATCGGCTGTCAGCAATTTCTGCATAGGCTTTCTTTGTTTAACTTGGTTTCTCTACTGTCACGTGGTGATGCTATGTTACATCGTGTGCTGACCACAAAGACGGATCATGCGTTTGTTCATGTTTTAGACTGTATGAGTGATTACGACATTCTCTGTTACGAATATACTTTCGAACACAAAAAGGCAGAAAAGCCAAAGAAAGTGTTCCGTGACCACACGATATTTTAATAATAGAACTGCCATTCTTTTCTATGAAATTTCTGTGCACTTTGTTGATTTGCAACGCTAATGAAAACTGGCTTCTTGTTCAGAAACAACGCACTGCTAATAACAAAAGTAGGTCCATAAAAATAGAAGTAACATTGTCCACCCAATGCGCGTGGTTCAACCCGAATGCGAAATGTTGCATCAATCAGAAAAGAAAAAAGAAAACGACCTTACACAAAGGCAAAACAGTCGTCACGTGACGATAAATGGGCACGTTGTTGCGAGTCATAAATTATGCAAAAGTGAAATCGAAGCAGCCAAAGATAATTTTTTAACAACAATAAAGCAACACTGCTTAAAGGGAATAACAATATTCTGGAAGGTAATGCACCCCAAGCCGTCTTTGTCATCCTGAGTATCGTATCAAAGAACGGTGTGCTCCTTTCACCATAAGAGGTTGCAACAGAAATAAATGGATTATTTTGTTTCGTGCTCACATAAGACAACCTCATACCCCCGGACATGGTTTCGAGACGCTTAACTCAGCCATGTACAATTTAATTATAACCCACCAAGGTATACAACCCGCTATCGACAGGCTCCCTAATGTCTCGGCACCTGGCCCAGATGGTATCTGCACAAAACCGCTTAATAATATAAGGCCTGTAATTTCTTGTATTATAGAAACGATTTTCCAGCAATCGATTGATATCGAAGGTGTACCAGACTCCACAAAAATCGCTCACGTTACTCTCATCTTCAGATCAAGCGACCCCGCTATGCTTTCTGTATTTACAGGTCAATCTCACTAATGGGCATCCCATGCAAAGTTCTAGAGGACATCATATAATTCGCAATATTGAAATACCTAGTAAGTAACAGTTTTTTTTATCAAACCAGCATGGCTTCCAGCGCCGCCATTCATGTGAAATTGAATTATTTCAACTGATAACTGATATTCATCAAGCCATTGATAATAAAAGTTGATATTATAGTTATCAAATTTGCAAAAGCCTTCGACAAGGTTTCCCATAACCGACTAACCATGAAGCTTGCCGCCTTAAATATTAACAGTAAGGTTTGGAAATCAATTTCCAGTTTTTTGTCCAATCCATCATTCTGTATTTGTGAATAACACTTTATAGTAGCCATAAACTTTTTGCATATATGTACATAACCCTAGTTCGCCCGGAAATGTAGTATGCCTCTCTTATTTGGAATTGTATAGTCAGGCATACCTAATTAACAAACTTGAGGCCATCCGAAATGAAGCAGCCCACTTGATCGCAGGAAAATGTTCATGCTTGTATAATGGCACTGACACCGAAGCCTCATAGAAACTGCCCGCACTCTACAAACGAAGGCTTATCGCACTACACTCCCACTTCCACAGGGTGACTAATTGTGAATCATCCTTTTCAGCATGCGCTATCAAACTCGCCCATCGTATTTTTCTGCACATATATCATGCGTTCAAAGTCCAGCCCCTGTTCACTCGCCGTAGCTCGCTTTGCGATTCAGCACTGTTTCTTGGGGCTTACCATTGAAACGAACTGCCGAGCGACTTTGCGACTGTGCCTGATTACGACTAAAGCCTGTTTCACATGATGCGATTTTCATCGCACCGAAAGTGCGATTTCTGTCGTTTGGGACGAAAATCGTAGTCGCAGTGCCAACCCTCCGATATTAGGCTGCGATTTTACGTCGAAATTGCGCGGAAAGCTATTTCGCCGGTTTCTTTTGGGAAATGGCGTCTCGCTCAACGAGTGCAATGCGCCGAGACGTTGATTGTCGATTTCGGTACGTACGCGAAGGGAGAATAAAAAGCTTGTACTGCAGATTCAATTCTCTCATTTTTATGCGTTCGTTGACACGCTACGCAGCCAATGAAGTGCATTTTGTTTGATTCGTACACCTTTGCGAGTTGCCACGAGATGGCATGGCCTTTTGGGGTCTTCACGATTTTCTTTTGTTGAATAGCATACAAAAATTGGGCGTGCGGAACAGCTTAAATAATTTCAACCTCGGCAAGGGCAAATGACAAGACATCAAAGTACCAGAAATGTCAACGTTGTGCTGAACGCGGTATCGCTCAGCTGCACTTTTTCTAGTCGGTTTTCAAGCGTGAATTTCTCGATACATCTAGAAAGGTTATCTTACCTCACTTACTCATTAAATTTGACAGAGCTAATGTGTAGGCTAGCGTAATGAATTTTCTACGATAGCATTAACTCTGCGACTTGAATAACCAGCGTCGTTGATTATTTTCGAATATTTCATGCCCGTTAAGTTGCATCTCTTCTATGGAGAATATTTTTTTCTTGCACAGAAACCAATAAACATTGAATATGCTGCGGACTTTGTATCCTTAGTGCAGCTGTATTAACATTTGCTTTGAACGGTAATTAACTCTGCAGTTAATGGTGGCTATAGCATTCTGCTGCTAACACAAGGCGAGGGGTTGAATTGCCAGCCATGGCAGTCGCATTTCGATGGGAGCCATAGGTAAAAGAAAGCTCTTGCACTTAGATTTAGTTCACCATCATTTATTGAACCCTTAAATTTCCAAATACTATGGCACAGGGGGGCATGCTTTTGCAAAATCTAACACCAATCGAAAGCAAAGGGCACAGTTGTAAAACAAACATCTTTTCTGATACTTCAAATGTGTAAGAATTCATTGCATCAATATGTATTGTTCAACAGCAGTGCACAAATAATCATGATCAGGCATTGCAAGTACTCAGTGAGGAAGCTGGTTCTACAGGTGTGTAAATGTCAAGACATGAATGCTCATACGACATCGTGCACACAGCACAAAGAAAACCTTTTTCAAGAGTTGTTCCTTCTGGCATATATGAGTGGGCCATAAGTAGCCGAAACTTTATTACAGGGCATTGTGTAATACTGCTTATGAAAGAATGAACAGAGTGAAGAGGCTTTTAGTAGCAGTACCTCATATTACTCTAATAAGAGGAACGATGAGCAAAAACATTTCTGGTAGAGCGCTTAAGTTCAACAGTAACTTTTTGAAAGACCGAATATTCCAGGTGAGATTTGGAGGTACATCTCGCCCCCCCCCCCCCCCACGCCAACAACACAGTCATACTACACGGAGTACTGCAGTCTATGGGAAAGCTATCTTATACAGAAATCAAGAATGATGCAACAAGCTTTAGATAACACTGCCGACTTTTTTGGCCAGTCTGGCCTCTCGCTTTTTGATAAGTCAGCTTACATCTACGTCGGAAAAAAGACTAGAATCAAGAACGACCAAAGATTGCACATTGTGCAACATATAGCTGGACAAATGTACCCACAAGTCAACATCCACAAATCCTCAGCTAGTGTAAAACCAAGACGGCAGAGCCAGCATGAGGGTGAAACAATTATGCCATGCCTGGGGCTCAAATTCTACACCTAGCGAAAAGAATAATCTCGAAATCATGGGGGGATGGACGAGCGGATATTATGGAAAATCGCAGATGCTGTGCTTGTGTAGAAGGTATTGCACGGTATGAATTACCAGTAGAGCACAAAAAAGACAACTCATCAAATACAGGCACCGGGTAATAACAGGTCTTTCCAACTTTATTATGCTTGAAGACCTCTGTGATACAGAGCAAACGAACGAGCAGCTAGACAGAGTAGAGTTGCAGCCTGCAGCACAAATTCTTTACCTCAAGAGCTCAGAACCTGGTCCCAAGATACTATGCCAGCTAGCACCAGCTAGCAAACAATTAGGCCAGGAGACTATATGCAACTGCCAAACGCACAGAGGAGGTTGCTAATTATGAAGATGCAAAAAACCATCAGGCACATATAGGCAATATCAGTGTAGAGTAGTATGACCCTACATAATATTAAACACCACACAAGTGAGTACCATTCCAGGCCATCCTACACCTAGAAAAGCTTAACTAAAAGCACTCAAATAAGCACTTGAAGTGCAAATTTGCAGACTACAACACCCTGCACACCTGCATGGATTCACCAGAAACTGTCTGGGCACGCAAATCAGGAGATTGATGCGTGACTGGAGACTAACGATGCCTCCACCCAAGAACACACACACACACACAGACACACACACACACACAGACACACACACAGACACACACACACACACACACACACACACACACACACACACACACACACAGACACACACGCGCGCGAGCGCACGCACGCACACGCACACACACACACGCACGCACGCACGCACGCACGCACACACACGCACACACGCACACACACACGCACACACGCACACACGCACACACGCACACACACACGCACGCACACACACACGCACGCACGCACGCACACACACGCACGCACGCACGCACGCACACGCCCGCACGCACACACACGCACAAATGTTGCAAGGGTGCATAGCGTGAAGCAATATCAACAGAATGACACTAGAGACGGATGAGGTCTAACTTCCAACTAAGGTTTATTGTAAAAGTATGGCGATTTATACAGTTTACCAGAAAAAAAGACAGCTTTGAAGGCTAGATAAAAATTGGTGCTTGATGCAACCAAACATCAATAAAAACGCTACAGAAAGAAAAATACAGAAAAATTCCAAGTACCGGAAAAAAATTATTGCAGTCGCCAATCGTGCATGCCAGCCCCTTTCAAGAAACGCTGTTCTTATTCCAATAGACAGACTGACAGCTTGCTTATGCAAGCACACTCTTTCAGTTTCATGATATTGGAAAAAAAACTTGGGTTTCTTGGAAGGTAGCCGCATGCGCACTTGGTGATCACAATGTTTTTTACCTGGACTTGTAGATTTATTTTTATTTTCTCTCTTTCATGTTTTTGATTATGTTTGGTTTCATCAAGCACTAGTTTTTATCAGGATTTCTTGCTGTACTACTTCCTGGTAACCTTTATAAATCACTGCACTTTCACAATAAATATTTTAATTAGAAGTTAGCATACCTTATTCTTACTGCTTCACGATGCACGCTCTTGCAACATTGCCGAAATAAGAAATTATATAAGGTTCACAGAAGTACCATAAGGGCCATAAAAGTGACTTGTTGCAGTCTAAAAAAATAAAGTATAACCTGGCTGCAAACGGCACCAGAGAACAGATAGGACGAACAAGAAAACCGAGATGATCTAACAACCGCAAGTTCAATGTACACGCCGAGTAAATGCTGGCTGAGAAGCAATAAACTGCACATACACAAAAAGGAGAAGCAAAAATTAATGTGCTTTTTCTGACAGGAAATGAATCCATTTCTAGCGGAGGCCATGCTTACAAGATTCTCCCAGTGTTTTTAGACCTACAGCTTCCATAATTTCTCTAGGCAGCCGATGTGCACAGAATGCTAGCTTCTTCCTCTATAATGCACGCTCAGATGTCGAGAGAGCATTGTAGAGGAAGAAGCTAGCATTCTGTGGAGATCGGCTGCCTAGAGAAGTTATAGAAGCTGTAAAGGCAATGACACTGGAATAATCTTGTATCAGCATGGCCTCTGTTATACTTTCAGAGATGGATGCGTTTCCTGTTGGGATCTGCATGAACGCACATCAGTTTTTGCTACTCCTTTTTGTGTAACTTAGGTTTATTGCTTGTCAACCAGCATTTATTCGGCTAGTTCAATAAATTTTCATTCGTTAGTGCGTCTTACGATCGTCTTGGTCTCTGGCAGAAATGTTTTCATTCTTTTTACAGCGAAGCTGTACATGCCTAGGCGAAACACTCGTGGTCCGACCACAAAAACCTTACTGCAGGGGTATGAGCCATTTTTTAGGGGGGTATGAGCCATTACATTCGTCTTACGTGACGGACAGACAAACTTCTCGTTGGGTAGGCATAGAAAGGCTTATCCCTTTAAAACATATGCATTTGTCTACGTATTATTGCAGGGAAGGGACACAGAGGGGGGCGGGGTTAACACAAGACCATGATGACATAATTATCTCGCAGCAAAGGTGTGGCGGGCCATTGGCTACTCCGATAGTGAGGTCGTTTCTCTATCGCAGCAGAGTGCGCGTGCAGCAGTCCCTCTCCGACCTTGCAATAGGTTTTAAAATGTGTCCCTGCATTTAATTAAATTAAATGTGCAGCCAAGGTGTGTCACTTGGTAACTACAATACATAACCGAGTCATAATGGATGGATGGAGTAACTTTATAGAAAGGTCCTGCGAGCTACGGGGCGCAAGCTCCCATAGAGCAGGCTACTCCCACGTTTGGACCGGGAGTTGTAACTCCCTGGCCGCATCGTGGGCTCGCTGGACGGCCCAGAGCTGCTCCGCTTCAACCGAGTCATAAATAATATGATTAACGCATTACGGTACACAAATGCGTAAGATAATTCAGAAAGACTTTGATGGAGCCACTGGATTAACACAATGCACCACTCATGCACCCTCCATGATGGTGATATTGCGAAGCGTGATGTGTGGCATTCCAAAAAACAATGTGATAAACCCAAGCCAAACGTGTGCGTAACCTCATTAAGAAGCACAGACATAACGAATAATATAGAAAGACTTTAATAAACCGTCAGAATTAACAAAGTGATAAACACCGGGGCCGCATATTTCAGCTTCGCTGGTTTATCATCTGTACAGGGTGCACGGGCGGTAATTTTTTCTGTTATTGCTTGTTAAGCATTGTGTAATGTTGTGCCAGTAAAACACGTTGTTAGGCTAGAGGGTGCATTGTATTGGTGCTGTTTTTTTTGTTGATTTTTTTTCTTAATGTTGTGCCCTTCTTCCTGTTGTAACTACTTTTTTATTCCCCCTCGCCTAATACTCCAACCTTGCAGCCTGAGAGGCATATAAATAAATAAGTACATAAGCACATGTCATTCATTCATCTGCATAAACCTCGCACCATCCCTTCCTCAACAAACGTCACGGTGTTGATGTTTCGCAGTGTGCATCTACATTAACTACCATTTGCATTTTGGTATAGTTTGTGAACAGTGTAGTGCATAGAGATTACATGACATTAATGCTGTGACCTATGCGGTGCATAAACAAACCTTGCAAAAGATGCCATGTTCGATTGTTGAAAATAAGACCAATTGTATATACAGCAGTTATTTTAACAACATTTAATTGAACACTTGACAAAAACTTCACTTCTCATAGATTCCAACACGTGCACTGCATCTGCAGTTTTTTTCTTTTGCTTATTAATGTGGTCGTTATGGATGGCCACATCTAGTAGATTTGAAAACAAAGTTCAATAAATTAGTTTGTTGCAACATATTTTTCAAAATGCGTACATCACTGCAATTGCAGCACCAGAATTTGATACAAACACGCACACTACAAACACGCAAGCGGGTAATTAAAGCAATGCAACTAAATGCGTCCCGTATACAATCGCCTTAATCTTAATTTTATGCAACGTTTAATCTAGTGCACCGTTTACGCACTGCACAGGTCGCAACTTTAATATTTTATCATGCCATGATTGTGCACCACCGTTAACAACCTACGCATTTCTAAATGCAGACACCAGTGCAGGTGAACGCACAGTGTGAGACGTAGACGCAGCGATATCACGATGGCGAAAGCGATGTTTCATCTTTGTCGAGGGAAGAATTGCGAAGAGAAGAGTATGGCAGACAGAGAGGCACGAGATATGTACACTATGCATCCTTTCTCACTGTCCAGGTATGTAAGTACGTTTAAGGCTTATTTACCTCCTCTTTGACAGCAGCACATACTCTGAGGCCCGAGAATGAGGGTTATACGAACATAGGACATTTCAAAGAAACCGTCGAATAGCATGCGCTATTGCATTAATGCGCAAATTACATGTGCGCATCAGAGGCAGCGATGAGGCGGTATTACATGTACATGTTTTATGTCATGATTAAGTGTGTGACTGCGCGCAACAAAGGTGCGCTGGCTAGTACTGCTTTGTAGGTCAACATGCATTGCTTACATCTATAGGGTGTTCATTCGGAGTTTATCGAGTTTGATTTTAAGCTCCTGTGGCTGGACGGCCCTAAAAGGCGGACATGACTGCAAAAAGCATAATCAACTGAATACCAAAACTTCCATAATTAACTTTAATTAATTACTTTGTGCACATATTGCAATTTAGTAATGGTAGCCATTGAGTTCGCAAGGCACGCTCACTTGAATTCTGAGAATGACACCAGTTTCGACATATGCGTTCCTAAAATGTTAGAAAAAATATAATTATCCTGCAGTTAATTTTGAGGTCCAGTGCATAAAAAGGCGTTTTGGTAAAAAAAAGTGAGAGGAACAGTGCACCTTTACCGCAAGTTTCATTCACTGGCTTCAATCCGTAATTGCAATATGAGCTTTAAAGTGTTTGGTTCAAAAGTTGATTAGTGAAATGTGTTTTATTAATCATTTATCGATTTTGATTTCTTCTGCAAATACTGTCCGCCTCTTCGAATAATCAAGCTCAATAAGCACAATTATTCATTTATGCTTTACCCTATATTCCACGGGGTCTTTTAACATTACGTTAACGTAAAACAATACACCTGGTATAGGCCAATGTGCATTTAGTATGTATGTATTAAAAAATTAAATTATGGGGTTTTACGTGCCAAAACCACTTTCTGATTATGAGGCACGCCGTAGTGGAGGACTCCGGAAATTTTGACCACCTGGGGATCTTTAACGTGCAGCTAAATCTAAGTACACGGGTGTTTTCGCATTTCGCCCCCATCGAAATGCGGCCGCCGTGGCCGGGATTCGATCCCGCGACCTCGTGCTCAGCAGCCTAACACCATAGCCACTGAGAAACCACGGCGGGTTATGTATGTGTGTATGTATGTATGCATGTATGTATGCATGTATGTATGCATGTATGTATGCATGCATGCATGCATGCATGTATGCATGCATGTATGTATGCATGTATGCATGTATGCATGTATGCATGCATGCATGCATGCATGCATGCATGTATGTATGTATGTATGTATGTATGTATGTATGTATGTATGTATGTATGTATGTATGTATGTATGTATGTATGTATGTATGTATGTATTGTTCTGTTGCGGTGACGGTGAACAAGCAGTCTACCAAACCTGTCAGTCACGAATTGAGAGCTTCATTGGGCGAACACATGCCCAGGAAAACAAGCGACATTCATAGCACAGTGATAGCGGCGAGCACAGTGGTCGGTCGTCAAAACCTGACCTACGGGTCAAGTGCGTCAGCTATCGATACATGACTAATCGTACATTCCAGCGTAATCGCTTAGAGTCGCGTGAGTTGCAGAATGTACACCCTTATTCGTTTCGCGCACATGATCTGATTCGACAAGATACTTTCGCTACAGAGAGAGAGATGCAAATGAGGGAAAGGCAGGGAGGTTAACCAGAGTTAAAGCCTCTGGTTTGCTACCCTTCACTAGAGGAAGAGAAAGGAGTAGAATCGTTGACACCATTCGGGAATATTCCTATGCATGTAGGCGTATCTTGCGCCGAGCGATATCTTTGCAACGGTAGTTAGTCGATGAAAAACCATACCAAGGAAAAGACAAACAGTGTGCGCGGGTCGAGGCCCTCCTCTTAAATATAATCGCCCCGATGGTGCAAACACAACGTGAAAGCAAAAGACAAAAAAAAAGGGTACGCGCAGTAAAAGAAAATTAATGCGAGTAAGAAACAAAGTCCCAGAGTTCGTTAACGCGCGTAGAACGTCTTAAGGCACACAATGTGGACGGCTTCAGGTTGTGCGCGGCGCCACTTTGATTACGTAATGCCGTCGGGCATGACCTCATATAGCCCAATGCGCCATGACGCTGGAATATGATTATCTTGTATGATCCGCAGTGATGTCGCAGTAACTTTTCACTAAGTCCACGTCGGCGAATTGGTGTAGAAACCCAAACACGGTCGCCGGGCGTCGTCGAAGAGTGTAGCGTCTTGATGCACTGGCGGGCCAGTTGTCGGGCATCTTCGGCGCGCCAGAGGTAGGCGTCGGAATTCAGATTGTCTTCGACGCTGACGTTCAGCAGCATGGCTCCTAGCGTCGTCGAGCTTCAGCGGTACCGTCTGCGTTGTTTCTTGTACTGCCGCGTTGTAAGGGAAGGTTACGTACAAAAGGACAGCATCGCACGTCTTGTGTTCGACCTCGACGTACGTGTCCAACACGTACATCCGCCGTGGTTGCCTATTGGCTTTGGTGTTGCGCTGCTAAAGCACGAGGTCGCGGGATCAAATCCCGGCCACGGCAGCCACATTTCGATGTGGAAGAAATTCGAAAACCACCCATGCAGTTAGATTTAGGTTTACGTTAAAGAATCGCAGGCCGTCAACATTGATCCGGAGTCCCCCACTACAGCGTGCCACATAATCAGATCACGATTTTGGCAAGTAAAACCCCATAATTTTTTTTTCTTTTGCCTAATACGTCATCGATTGTTTTATTTAGCCGCTCCGTAAGGCCATTTGTCTGCGGGTGATCGGCGGTTGTCCTTCAGTGTCTTATCTGGCTGTATTGCAAGATGCCTTGAGTGAGTTATACTCCAAACGCGGTTTCTCTGTCGGTGAAGACTGCTGGGGCGCCGTGTCGTAGCAGGATGTTCTTGACGAGGAATTTCGACACTTCGGCCGCACTAAGTTTGAGTAGGGCTTTCTTTCCGGCATAAGGGGTAAAAGTAGCTGGTAGCCAAGACGATACACTTATTCCCAGACGTTGACGTCGCGAAGGGTCCCAATAAGTCCATCCCGATCTGCTGGAACGGTCGGCAAGGAGGTTCAATAGGCTGTAGAAATCTCGCTGGCCTCGTTGGTGGTGTCATGCATCGTTCACAGTCTCAGCATGTATTGACGTAATGGTCGACGTCGGCGGTCAGGCATGGCCAGTAATACTTTCCTTATATTCTCGCGAGCGTACGGGCGAAACCGAGTTACCCAGCTGTCGTATCATCATGCTGGACGTGCAGAACCTCTGGCCGCAGATCTGAGGGCACAACAAGAAGGTAGCTTGCGCGAACTTGTGAAAAATTCTACCTTACGAGGACGTTGTTTTGCAACAAGAAAAAAAAAAGAACGAGTGCAATCAGCGTTTGAATACCGTAAGGACCAGGTCGGTTTTGCTTTCCGAATATGTTACTTAGTTCCGAGTCCGCTCGTTGATGCTGGGCGAAGTCTGCGCTTGTTGTTCCCAGAAAGGTGGCGTCGTCCTGTTCGCCTTGCGGCGGCGGGTCAATGGGAGCGCGCGACACGCAGTAGGCATCAGAGTGCTTGCGTCCGCACTTGTAGATCACGGTGATGTCGAATTTCCTGAGCCTGAAGCTCCTCCATGCGAACCAAGCGATCACGTCGGCTACTATCCCCACCAATAGCACGTCTGTGACAGAAGCGGCAGCCATAGTACTAGCCATGCGAGGGGCACAGGGCAAGAGGCAATCTGCACATGGCCGCTATCTTGTACACGTTCAAAAAGCCGACGTTCGATTTCGCCTCACGCGACTGTCCAGGCTGCGCCGATATCGCGGACTAGGACAATCTAGTCCAATCGCGTGAGGCGAAATCGAACGTGTACAAGATAGCGGCCCATGTTTCGCGGATTCGCAAGAAGTTTGCCGACTGTTTCTCAGGGGCGTCCTCCCTAGAGCGTCCTAAGCATACTAAGAACCAGCCTTCGAGTAGACCATGTCATGACATGGTGTCCCGCTCACAAGGTGTACAGGGAGACGAATGGGCGGACCACCTGGCTCGAGAACTAATTTTCCGAGCCGCGGACACAGCAACGCGGGAGGAATGCGTCACACCTACGCTGTCGCGAGATATCCTCGACAGTCAAAGGCGCGCCAGACCGACAATGGCGCCACCGCACCTTAAACTTACGCGGTGGCAATCCAGGGACTGGAGACGCCTACAAACGAACACATGCCCCAACATACACACACTCAGCAAAATACACCCGTCCCAATACGATGACTGCTGTCCTTGGTGCGGCGACACACCAAGCCTCAAACATATCACTTGGCATTGAAAACAAAGACAAAGCAGAGGGCAACTCACCCCTCGTGGCACGCGAAGAATTTGAAAGGTTGTGGGAGGCGCGACTCGACCGGCAGGACCTGGGAAGCCAGCAGGCAACCTTGGACCAGGCCGAACGAGCCGCTAGGCCAGTGGGGCCCTGGAATAGGGGCTTCACTCGCAAGAACCTCAGTCCGCTATTTAAATAAAATGTTTATTCGATTCCACCGTGCGAGGTGGCCTGAATGTTTCACAAGGCGTGGTGATCACGACTTTGAACGGTCTGCCGTATAAATAAATTGTCCTATAAGAAGATAGGCTCGCTTTAAAAGTTATTTAACATCTCGCACTTGCGGGGACTGCAAGTGAATCTGGGCATAGCACCAGCGGAATCGCACGCATTTGAAAAAAACTTTCCTCTAAAATCGTAACGTGACGCGTTCAAATCAACCTAATAGCGGCATGTGAAATAGCCTTTAGCACAGCTAGATACATCAATGCAATGTGCGCCTGTGCTGCACTTCCTGTGCTTACGCAGCTGCCCAGCGCATGGTCCCTTGAAGCAGCGTATTGCACTAAGACGATATGTGCATTATACCGGTGTAACACGTACACTTCTGATCACAATCGGGGCCTATCCGGATCGGATTTCTTGATCGCGATCAACAATGGTGGCTGCTACGCAGTACTGCTACGTCAGCCTGCGATCGCTATCAAGAGGCCTGATCGCAATTCACGGATCGCGATTGTCTAAATCCGGATCCCGCAAGATCGCGATCGCAAATGACCCTGTTGCAACACTCGATCCAGATCAGCCGCTATCGCGATTAGAAGTGTACGTGTGACAATACCGTAGTGGGCCATGGGAAGGCTCCGCGGTGAAGCAGTTTTTCCAGAAACGTACAGGTGGCGCTGCTGCGCCTTTCACCTGGGCACTTCATGCATGTATACGCGTCGGATGTCTACTCGCCCGGCTGGAAAAACGCGTTTCAAGACGCTCTACCGCGTTCTCTAATATACAGACAGAGATAAAGAGGGGAAGAAACCGAGTGGCTTCGGTTTCTTGTTCTTATTTTCTTGCGAGCACACAAGTTCAAGAAGTTTCATTGGTACATGCGAATCCAAGCACGCGCCGGTGGCACGACTGGCTTATCGGAACCTGCACCGAAAAGAAAACATTCAGCGTACACGCATGTTTAGTTCTGCAGAGAGCGCTTTATTTACACATAAAAAAAGCGGGCTCTAATCCATGCTGTAAAGGTGGTTGGACAGCGAAGCTGCAAACGACAACTAGAATGATTACCAATTGCGACGTAGGTTGAAATTATTCACGTGGCGACATTCACATGCACTTTTCCTAGTTATTACGTTTCGACGGCCTGCGACTTGGCTTGCGCCGCTACTTCGTGCACCTACAAAGAGTGAGCCAGAGAGAAGAGCAATTCGCCGCGCTTCGTATTCACTCTGCTTTTCCATTATACATGCGTGTCACAACACAAATTAGTTGCTAGGCGGGTTCTTCTTGCACGTACGAAAGTTTGGATACGTCACTCCCTGCTTCGTATACAACAGTCAAGCTACCGTCGCCGCGGCAGCTAACGCAACGGTAATCTTTACTGGGAAACGTATGCGGGGAGCGCATTGCATGTAGGCGTAGAAGTGTGTTATCATCAACTATGCACGTGGTTCGGATGATCGTTTTAAGCTCGTTCTTTATTGAAACGTATGCTGTTCTGTATGTTGCATGCGTGATCCCAGAGAATGTAAGCCCTGTTCGCTTCCCTTTGGTAAGTGATTGTAGCATCTGCCTTACGGAGGTATGAGCCATAGCTGATGATAGTTTTCTGTCGATGTTACGCCGTGAATAAATCCCGCAATCCTAGCCATAGACAACTTCGCTGTAAAACAGGACAAAAAAAGTCATGCAGCACCTGTTTTGCTTCTTCCATGGTGTGCGAGTGTGGTTCTGATATTAGCGTACGTCAAACATACGACCGGCAGACAACGTCGCCTTGTGAGCTTCCGGAGTTCATGAACACAGTCTTTTCGATCATGACAGCTTGAGATTGACTGTTGAAAGAGGGGTGAACATAAGCAGCACCGCTATATTTGGAAAATTTGTGAGCAGTCCACCGCTGTGTCGATTGAGGCCCGTTCCATAAGTCAAATGGAATGTACTGCAGGTCGATTGCCGGTCCATCCGTTTGAAGCTCATCAACTTGCAAGCAAGGTTTCTTAGACGAGCCACACACTGCAGGTTCTGCACACATCTTTCTTCCTTGGAGGTCTTTCGCGTGCTGGCACCTTCGACAGCTACTTGGGAACATAGAATGGTCGGTACTGCGCCCGGTGAAAGCGAGTTGAAAACGTGGTATCCGCACTGCCTTTCCGTGAATGACGTGAACATAGTCTTGAAATACAGCACTTTGAACTGTAGCTCCCACACAGCTCCAGGGGCTTATCAGCACGGTGAAAGTTCCGATTCCAAACACAGCACCTTTCGTCGTCCTCGGGAACATTAAAGTGCAACTCCGGCGTTTTTTTAACCATATTAGGATATTGTCATTTTCAAATGGTATTGACGGTCCTGTCACCCGTAGGGTGATTCAGTTTGCTTAGAACTTCATCAATAATTTAAAAAAATCAATAAATGAGATACCGAAACCGAAATGGGTATCTGCTTTGTGGGACGTCACGACGAGTGAATGACGTCAGGTTCTGCACTACCATAATGTAAACACGCAGAACGCGTATTAAACACGTGGTACACGTGGCGCTAACACCAAGAAAGCGAAGCTGATTATGTCTGCTGACGACACAGGGAGCTTTTACAGAGTTTCCGAACTAGACAGCGGTGATTTAAGCGACGATTTCAGCGAGAGTGGAGTGCAGACTCTGACGTCGCAAACCCAGGGTGGCCAGTGGAAAATCATGAGTCCGGAACGCAACCAACTTTTAAAATTCATTTTCAGGAAAACTAAACGACTTGCAGACATATAGCTTCACACAAATAAACAGAATGCAAAAGAGAACGTATATGCAAAATTTTATTAACAGCAGTGGGCGCCGAAAAATCGCCGGAGCTAAACAACTTCGACGCGTGCTTCCTGCCGCTGTACCAAGTTCTGCAACCGGGAGCGAAGCAGTAGTTCTTCCGACAAGGCTTCGGCATGTCATCTCATCGGTCAGAGAAAAAAACCGCACGCGAAATAACAAATGCGAGCACAAAACACAGGGCAACACAAATACGTGGACGAGTGCAGGCGACAGGCCAACGCGCGAGCGCGGCGGTGGCACGGTGGGCCCCAGGCGAAAGGCTCCGTAGCGCTTTGTTCCTGTGGGTGGGCAGCGCAACCCGGACGAAAGACAAGGGGGAGTACACGACACGAGCGCTGCTTGCCGTGTTCATCCATGGCACCGCCTCGCGGCCGCAGAGATTTTCCGCATTTTCTGCTTCACCCGCGCGCATTGCCCGCGCCTCCCCCTCGGCCCACTGTACCCCTACTCTAGTACACTATACCGGCATTAGGAAAGTTGTGTGCATAAATTAACGAGAGGCATAAGCAGAATGCAAACGAGATGCGCTGCGTTCCCACTCCTCTTGGTTCGCCTCCATTCGCGCACTTGCGTCATGGCGTTCCTTTTCCCTCTTCTAATTGGCACATTTATTTAATTGCAGGGCGCTAATAACTTATGATCCCTTCGATGATTTCATAAGCGATGGACACCAATTGCTGCCGTTTATGTGACTTCCTTCACGCCGGCTGTTCTTGAGCTGGAAGAAATGAACCCTACGCATTCCCAGTTTCATTTCACCCTGTTTGAGTGAATGTTTTGTTTCTAGAATTCACATCCCCTTTCCCCTCCCCCAGTACAGGGTAGCCAACCGGAGATAATCTCTGGTTAACCTCCCTGTCTTTCCTTTGCCTTTCTCTCTCTCTTCTAGAATTCACTTGCATGTATTTCTCTATGTAATCGAACGCATTGGCCTGTCACAATTTAGTATTGTTCCAACGCGATGGACATTGCACAGGGCACTTTTATGGCCTAGGCAGTTGGCATCGACGCGAACTGAAGCAGGACCATGCTGCACAAAGTGTAATCAAACGCGTGGCTGGGCCGATCCTAATACCAGTTCCCGATATGCGTCCTTGCAAGGATTTTAATGTGGCTTGTGGCGCGGGCCTATACCAGGGGCAGTGTAATCACTAAGAGCGAGAGATAAGGATGTATTGGGCCTATATGAGGGAAGCGGGTAAGGAAAAGGAGACTTGGATTAGCGTGGCTCATTACGGAAGCTTCACACGCGAAGCTCCGTTGGTATAGTTAAGTCTCTCTTTGACGTAAGCCCGTGACTCGATCCAGTCTTCGAACGACATCACCGCCCTATGCCGGTACTTGTCCCGGAATGTCTCTAGTCACTAGCATTCCCACATGAGGTGATGCACAGTTACGAAATATGCTCATACATAGTATTTCACTTGCGGAGGTGATTGCGGGCGGTCGGGGTCATCACTGCCAAAGGCCACGGGGTCTGTCATGGCGCATCTTCTTCTCGCCTTAGTTAAAAGGAATTGCGCCCCTCACGTTGGTCCTTTGGGAGAACGGTCGTCCTCATCAAGGGTCGCAATCAGGAGGTATTTCTCTGCAGCGTGTCTTTGGGCAACTCCATTCCTCTTCAGGGCCTTGCTGTGGAAAGTCCGAGGGGGAGCCCAGGGGTTGAGTCGTGCCTGGGGCTTGCCAGCTCGTGGGTCCGCTCATTGCCGGGTCCAGCAAGGTCTGGCACGTAATTGATGGTCGTCGTATGACTGGAATCTTTTAATATGCGCTCGCATGCAATCTTGGTGCGGTTGGCGGTGTAGTTGCGTCTTGGTAGTCCCTTTAGGTCGCGGAGTGTCATGTTGTCCAAATAATTCATGATATATTTTTATTCTAATGCATGGGTGAACAGATACTGATGATGATGCCTCATTACAGTCGGTTGTGTGTAGCTTGAGAGCATGTGAGTTGTTTTTCTTTCCATTTTTTTCAGACCCATTAATAAAAGCATCTTTAACCCGCACGGCGCTCGACTCTAGAATTCTGGTTTGTTATTTTTTTTTAAATAGTGACCTTTCTTCGCGTACTTATGAGTAGTGCTATATAAGTTCTGTGTGCTTAACATACTAGCGCATTTATAATATACTTTGCGCAGACTCGCGGTGCAAACATGTAAAGCGAGTGAAATCTATGCCGACGTGGTTTAGCGATGATAAAACAACCTGTGTGATGCTTACTGCGATCGCCGCACCGCGATAACCATCGCATACGTATACAGGGAGTCCCAACTATCATGCACCAAGATTTAAAAATATGCAAATGCCGCGTAGCTGGACAGAACCAAGGTAATGTTTGTTTGCCGTCGCTTGGAGATACTCAGATTATTTTTTTGGAGGTACACAAATTGCCGGGTGACTGGCTGCTCGAGGCACTTTGCGTGCATTCGTGGGCTTCTTTCACGCTCGGAAAAACACTTTTACATAGCACGTATTGAGCAACAGAAAGCTGTATCGGGCGTTTTCATGTTGCTCTACAATTTTCTCATTGGCACTTTTCATCTCATTATAACATTTGAGAAGTTGATTAATTAATTAAGACTAATTATCGAGTTAGGCCGAACGAAGAAATATTTTGAGTAACTCCAAGCGACGGCAAACATCATTACCTTGGTTCTGTGAAGCTACGCGGCATCTGCATATCTTTAAATCTTGGTGCATGATAGTCAGACGTCCTGTACATCTGCGTGCGCTCCACAATCATGAATCATGTCCGTCAGCAGCGAGACTGACTGGACAGCCTGGCTCAGTTATGGGGACGTCGGCCGACAGCTTAAACTGGTCGACTGGGCGGAGAAGGCCAAGCAGGCCCAGGGCCTTACTTGAGCCCGATCCCTCAGCCACCTCCCACTTTCCCCTTCCCCCTTTCAATAAAGTTTACCACCACCATCACCACCACCATCATGAAATCCAGGCCGATTGACATATTATTTTGCATCGTGTACAATAAAATGTGCAAATATTGTCAACATCATTCGTTCAGTCACAGCAGTCTGCCCACTTGCGCTTTCGCAAAGTTTCACATCATCTTGAACTAGAATGTTTGCTGGCTAAGCGGCGCACGTGGAATGATGCACATTCTCCTCTTGTGTTATTCGTCGTTCGTGTCAATGACGTTTTTTTTTTTGAAACCGCACATAAATGCACATGCTACTGTAGTCGAGCACTAACAATTTTTCTCGTGTGGTATCATCCCAAAAATAAAATATGAGCTTCGAATTCAGTTCCGTACATGTGCACAATTTCTTCGTGGGCCCCAGCGGCAAGTACAACATAAGAGGGCAGGCCGCCTCTGCAGATTACCGAGCCTACAGTCATACTGGCGAAAAACAAATGTGGAGTAATGTGGTTAATGGTGATGCAAGCAACGTAAACGTGGTGGCAGTGTATTGCTACCAGCTCGGCATGAATTTATGTGGCATTGTACTCCTTGAAATGCAGAAAGTGGATCACTGGTCGTGCTTCAACCAACTTTCCCGATGGACGCTACCATTTGTGTCTTGATACCCTAGCGGTGTTTTGCTGTGTATAGAGAACGTAATTTTTACATTCCACTAAAACTAGATAGGCATGCGCTAATTTTGATGCCTATCATGTACGTCTGTTCTAAATTTATGGTATCGATAATACTAACTTTATAAACGCCCCTCGCAGTTCATTAAACACCTATGTGTCTAAGCATGCGTACAGTCAACCACAAAAGCTTATGGACCACGGGATCTCAGAAAGCGTTCAATTTCAGAGCAGCCTGTAATGGTAGACCGTAAAACCGAACATCATCATGTCCTAGTAGGGGCGAGCAGAGGCTGTAAATCTGAATACTCAGTTGCGTTGTGAGGCTGCGCAGATATTCAGTGTTTTATCAGATCTCGTGTTCCGTAAAATATTGTGGTGGACTGTACATGAGTGGCTGTCTAGGAAAGAGTCATCATACACTTCTATAGCGCGCTCCAATTTCATGGATGTGTCCTGAAAAAGCGTATAAGCCACAGCCTTCGCGTTTACTATTCAGAAGCTATTCATTTTTTTTTGTTAGCGCTTTTGTAAGCCCTTCCGTATTTCGCGTTTAGTGTTGAGTTCATTTCGCGGGTATATTTTTCTACACTTTATGCGTCAGTGCAGAGTGCCTGTGGGGTTTGCGGTTTGTGCAAGGCTAGGGAATGTCTACGTGCGTGTATCGCTTTTCTCTTTCTTTTTTTCAATTTTCCTTTATTGTTTGATTTGTCAGCAAGGAAGTTTTGATGGCTCGAGTAAATACTCTTTCTTTCTTGTCATTTCATTTTTTGCTTAGCAGTGTTGCTGCGTTAGGTGTTGCTGAGCGATAGCCATGCTCTTATTAGTTATATTAGCAATCGCAGCTAAAAAATTACTTGGCTCGAGAGTTATTTCAACTACTATGCTTTTTTTCTAGGGATGTCCTTAGCCAAGTAACATTGGCGAAGAAACGCCTAAAATTTTGCTCTATAGATCTTACGTACATAAAACCATTACCCGAGATTTTGGCTTGCTTGAGTGCTTTATTTATCTTGCCCTGCATGGGCGTCTTTGTCAGCAAGCGTTTGCTGAGTTGCGACACCACGTACCCGAACACACGAGGGTTGGACTCTCCCGCGTGTAGCCATGCGGGGCTTAGCCTTGTCTGGGGAAGGGGGATCTTGGGGGTCAAGCCTATGCGGGCTGTTCGAACCTTAAGGCACCTCGGCAGAGGCAACACACCTTTTTGGCCCCTGCTTCACATAGACGGCGCCTCCAGGCTGACCTAGCTGGAGGAAATCGGCAGTCGCCTTTTCCTGTCCTCTTTTCCAATATTCGTATTTCTCGCCCGCCTTTTTATCTCTTTCCTGTCTTCTTTTCACTTCTTACTTCCGAATTACCTTGCGGCAAGGGTTAACCGTGTTTAATCTATCCAGTCTTGGGTATATACATTAGGTTATAGTGGCGGTGCATAGCTGGCGTCTGCAGGTTTCTTGGAACCTGTATCATCCTCTTGTTGGGCTCGGTGGGGGGTGGCCAGCACCGCCACCGAATTTCGAAACCATGTTACGGCAGGAGCGTTCTCCCGACTTCCAGACTGGCCTATGAAAAGAGGTCGCACCGATGCACGTTTTCAATTTACACTCCTAACCGGCCTAGACAACTTCCCACGATACCACGTCTTACATTAGGAAAGCGCAGGCACGTCGCCTGACGCAAGGAACCCGGCACTTTCCATGCTGGGAAGTCTTACATAGTGAAGGAACAACAAATATTCGTAAGCCATCCTCTTTCTTGGTGGTGAAATGCTTCGCAAAAAAATGATAATGAATAAAAAGCCTCGAAAATGGCCAGCGGAGACCTCCTACTAGAATTGAGAAACAAAGAACAAGTGCAAAAGCTGTCCGATCTCGCCAGTATTGGTGAAATCAAAGTCACTGTTTCTCCCCATCGCTCTCTAAACAGGGGCGTTATCTCAGCGGAAGATTTTCTTAGCTTGAGTGACGAGTAACTCCTCGAGGAGTTCCAAGAACAAAATGTGATCAAATATTAAAGAATTGCAATCCGAAGACACGATGCACAACTCCCCACCAAACATGTGATTTTTACTTGTGGAACTAGCATTCTCCCCACCTCTCTCGACGTAGGATATCTAGAGATCAATGTCAGACCATACATACCGAACCCAAGGCGGTGCTTCAAGTGCCAGAGGTTCGGCCATTCATCCCAATCATGCAGAGGCAAAGAAACATTCGTGAAGTGGAGTGCCAACGACTATCGGTCTGAAAACTGTAATGCTCCCCCACGCTGTCTAAACTGCAAAGGGAATAATCCAGCATATTCCCTGTCATGTCCCTGTTGGAAGAATGAGAAGGAGGTGATTGCCCTCACAGTAATAGAGAAGATTTAATTTTTCGAAGCGAGGGAGAGGCTTTAACTCTTACCTCAAATAAGCTATGCCAATGTGGAGCGGCAGGGGGCAGCACCACATCGCTCTTAGGAGTCTACAGGGGCCACAGTCAGCGGTCCTGTAGCAACTCCATCCGCCCCCTTGGTGGCAGCAGCACATTGGGGGCAACAGCAGTGTGCGTGTGTGTGCGTGCGTGTGTGTGTGTGTGTGTGCGTGTTTGCGTGCATGCGTGTGTGTGTGCGTATGTGTGTGTGTGTGTGTACGTGCGTGTGTGCGTGTGCGTGTGTGTGTACGTGCGTGCGTGTGCGTGTGTGTGTGCGCGCGTGCGCTTCAACAATCTTTTGTTCCTGAAGTTGGTAAGCGGCCTCTCAGGGAGTTGACTGACGGGACAGCAAGCGATAAACACTAGCCAGAAGACATGGGGGCCATTTTTCGTTTGATGAATGTGCAGAATATGCGACGGTTTCGGGTGTGCGCAAACTCGAAAGAGCAAACTAAAAATAAATGAAATACCAATAGCTGACTGGTAAATATTACCTATCGTTTCAAATTAGGTGCTGTAAAAAACAAACAGAATATTGTTTTCTATTTCCCACGTAAGAAAACGTGAACAAAACTGCGCGACTACTTCCAGCAGCGGTGAAAGAGGCGCGCATAGTGTCCGTAGCCTTCGCTTCATAGCCAAGAGAAGTTGTCCGCGAGTATAGTGCCTTTCACTGACTTGTTGAAGTGTTTAGATGAAACCGGCTTTTTGCACAGACTATAAGGTTACGCAGCTTTCGCTGCCTTAACATTTTTTCTTAATATCTGTGGCTGGCGCAGCATAGCCTTTGTCGCTTTTGCGCCATCAAACCCAAATTAATTAACTGTACATAGCAAACGTTGCTGACGAATATGCTGTACATAGCAAAGCGTTGGTTTGGGCTAGTTCGTAATCCATACTTAATGCTGTTTAAGCGCCTGTCCCGTTCGTGTCCCTTTGTGGTTTTTGTAAACTCTTCGTTTCTCTCTCTCCTTGCGCTTAAACAGTGTCAAGTGTGCTGTACATATAATTAGCGAAAGCGACCGGCCAATGGTAAACAGCGTTTCGGCAGCAGACTTTCCCGGTGATTCTTTTTGCTTTCCGTACACTTTCCACCATTTCCTTGGCATCTGTGTGTGTGCGCGTTTGTGTGTGCGCGTTTGTGTGTGCGTGTGTGCCGGTGTGTGCGTGTGCGCCTCTGTGTGTGTGTCTGCGTGTCTGCCGGTGTGTGCGTGTGCGCCTCTGTGTGTGTGTCTGCGTGTCTGCCGGTGTGTGCGTGTGCGCCTCTGTGTGTGTGTCTGCGTGTGTGCCGGTGTGTGTGTCTGCGCATGCATGTGTGTGCCGGTGTGTGTGTCCGTTGGCGCATGTGTGTGTGCGTGCGTGTGTCCGTGCGTGCGTGCGTGTGCGCGCGCGCGCGTGCGCGTGCGTGCGTGCGTGTGTCCGTGCGTGCGTGCGTGCGTGTGCGCGCGCGCGCGTGTGTGTGCGTGCGTGCGTGCGTGCGTGCGTGTGCGCGCGCGCGCGTGTGTGTGCGCGCGTGTGTCCGTGCGTGCGTGTGCGCGCGCGCGCGTGTGTGTGCGCGCGTGTGTCCGTGCGTGTGCGCGCGCGTGTGTGTGCGCGCGCGTGTGTCCGTGCGTGTGCGCGCGCGTGTGTCCGTGCGTGTGCGCGCGCGTGTGTGTGCGCGCGCGTGTGTCCGTGCGTGTGCGCGCGTGTGTGTGCGCGCGTGTGTCCGTGCGTGTGCGCGCGCGCGTGTGCGCGCGTGTGTGTGCGCGCGTGCGTCCGTGCGTGCGCGCGTGTGTGTGTGTGTGCGCGCGCGCGCGTGCGCGCGTGTGTGTGCGCGCGTGCGTGTGCGTGCGCGTGCGTGCGCGTGCGTGCGCGTGCGCGTGCGCGTGCGTGCGCGTGTGCGCGTGCGCGTGTGCGTGCGCGTGTGCGTGCGTGCGCGCGTGTGCGTGCGTGCGCGCGTGTGCGTGCGTGCGCGCGTGTGCGTGCGTGCGCGCGTGCGTGCGCGTTCGCGCGCGCGTGCGTGCGTGCGTGCGTGCGCGTTCGCGCGCGCGTGCGTGCGTGCGTGTTCGCGCGCGCGTGCGTGCGTGCGTGTTCGCGCGCGCGTGCGTGCGTGTTCGCGCGCGCGTGCGTGCGTGTTCGCGCGCGCGTGCGTGCGTGTTCGCGCGCGCGTGCGTGCGTGTTCGCGCGCGCGTGCGTGTGTGTGTGTGCGTGTTCGCGCGCGCGCGCGCGCGTGCGTGCGTGTGCGTGTGCGTGCGCGTGCGCGTGCGCGTGCGCGTGCGCGTGCGCGTGCGCGTGTGCGTGTGCGTGCGCGTGTGCGTGTGCGTGCGCGTGTGCGTGCGCGTGCGCGCGCGCGTGCGTGCGTGTTCGCGCGCGCGTGCGTGCGTGTTCGCGCGCGCGTGTGTGTGCGTGCGTGTTCGCGCGCGCGTGTGTGCGTGCGTGTGTGTGTGTATGTTTTTGAAGCAACCGTGTTGTAATAAATAGCGATTTAGCATATGTGTCAGGTACAACCATGGTGAGCCGGTCGGCTATTGCATGTATAACAAATTATTTCTGAGTGCACAAAACAAAACGTAAAACTTAAACCAACAAACTGTGCTCCTATGTGTTAGAAAGACAACGTGAGACCTGGGGCGTCATGCGCAGCTGCTGTAAAAACTAATTGTCGCCGCCCTGCTTCGAAGGATAAGTCCATATAAATCATAATAATTAATGTTTTCTCCAGGTAGGGGTGCTCATGTTCTGTACGCCTGCGCACAGACAGAGAGGGTCGGTGATGAATACCTACGAGTAGAAACTAGGTTGGGTGATACGGCCCCGCTGCTGGATTCACTAATGAAATTGTGAAAAAGTGAGAAAGACCGCGAATACTAGGGGCAGGTAAGGAAGGCGGAAAGTGCCAAGGTGTAATTTAAGAAGCATTTCACATATCATTGAAAATAAAGTAAAACGCGGCGTGAGGCTGCCACGTGTGGTCGTCGTTATCTACACACAGAGAGACAGAGCAAGAACTAGAGCTGAATGTCAACGAGTACAGACCAACCCGGCCTGCATGGAGGCCAGCGGCTCATACGACTAGATGGAGCGCGGCGCCGTCTACCGCAAGATCGAGCGACGTGGCAGCAGCAGCCGGCGGATCAATCCGGCACCGGATCGAGGATCAATCGCCGCACGCACGCACAGCATCGGAGAGACCGCAGCCGCCACGCGACGCGAGGCTTCGCGGCTGATCGCTTACGTGACGAGACGAGCTGTCGACAAAGCGCAGTGCTTAGCGTCTTTGACCGATACGCCTCTGACCGGAATAGCGCCTGCCATCGGGCGCAAGGCCACTCTTGAAATGCGCGAAGGGCTCTATAGCCGCTGAGCTGAGCCGCAGCTGCAACCCGGCCTGCCCAGTCGCGAGAGACGCAGTCAACGCGTTTGCGCACGCCGTATAATCAAATCAAATCAAAATCGCTTTATTTCAGGGTATTTCCTGCGGAGACAGAGACTAAAGGCTGAAATAGCCTGACTGGGCCCCTGCCCCCGTTCAGTTCATACAGCGTTTACGCGTACAATAACATATACAGTAACGTGCACATTATATTAAAATTACAGTTGCACTCAATGTACAGCCGATGAAGGAAATAAAGTGACTTCTAATACATCAGATAAGAAGTATGAAATGCATACATGTGTACATAGATCACGCAGATAGATATACATATAGAAAAGGTCACACAGGATTCATGTGTAATATAGCTAGGAGATCCTTTATCCTGTTACAGATATGTAGATAACGACTATATACACCAGTACATTGTGCTGACAAAACAGAAAAAAAAGAAAATCAGGAATGTCATGGTCATAGTAGAAAGTAACGTAAAACAGTCTACAATACACATCCTGTTCTGACAAGGAACGTTTTGTACATTCTTTTAAGTTTACCACGGCTGTCTGCCCAATTTATTATGTCTTTCTGTTTATTTAGAATCTGTATAGCTTGATACGTTACCGATTGTTTCCCGTAATTTGTCCTAATCTTCGGAAGCGTCCTCCTATGCTGCCTAAACCAGTACTTATGTTCAACTACCATATCACTGTCTTTGTATATGTTTGTTGTGTGCATATGTTGCACTAATTTATAGAGATAAATTTGATTGGCCATAAGCATGTTGTGTTTCAGAAATAACTCCCTGGTAGGTAAGTCACGCATATCTCCTGCATAATTTTCAAATATACGTAGCACGCGCTTTTGTAGTACCGTTAATCTATTATAGTTGCGCTGAGTGGTGGTGCCCCATACTAGCGAACAGTAGGCAATCTTAGAATATACTAGAGTGTAATAAAGAGTTTTTTTTAGCCGAAGAGGTATTAATGTAGAAATCTTTCCAATACATCCTATTGATCGAGCTATATCGACTACCAAATGGTCGACGTGACATGACCATACCAAAGACTCTTGGAACCAAACACCTTGGAATTTTTGCTCAGGTGTTTGCTGAATAATCTCGGTTCTATACGTAATATGCATGTCATGTTGGTCGCGTTTATTTGGAGGGGAAAAAACGATGTATTTAGTTTTAGAGGCATTTAATTGTAGACAATTATCATTTAGCCATTTGGATAGGTTTTGTAGATAATGATTAGTCTTTTCTTGAAGTTCACGTTTTGTCCGTGAAGTAAAAAATACGTTAGTATCGTCCGCAAACATTACTATATCAAGGGTGATGTCAATCTTAGTTATGTCATTAATGTATAACAAAAACAGGGTAGGACCTAATACTGATCCTTGGGGTACTCCATTTGTTACATTTAACGACGTCGAGGAATAATTATTAACATCTGTAAATTGGAAGCGTTTCTCAAGGTAGCTGGTTATTAATTTCAATGACATGGCACGTATTCCATAACACTGCAATTTTAGAAGTAGAATATCATGATTCACCGAATCAAATGCTTTCCGCAAATCTAGAAAGAGACCTAAAGTAAAATCCTTATTTTCAATACCTTGAATAATTTTCTCCTTTGCACGAAGTAGTGCCCGTTCAGTTGACTTGTGTTTTTGAAATCCGTATTGCGAACTAGATATGATATTATATTTCTCTAAGAACTTTGTTACGCGATCATTAATTGCCCACTCAAAGACTTGATAAAACAGGTAATACCGATATTGGCCGATAATTTGTAAGGGCGTTTTTGTCTCCGGATTTGTGTATTGGAACAACCCTGGCTATTTTCAGTTGGTCAGGGAAGATACCAGTATCGAACATTAGGTTAATAATATAGGTGAGAACGTTTTTTAGCAACTTGGAAACATACTTTACTGGCTCAGCCCTAAATTCGTCATAACCAGCGGCGACATTCTTTATTCTATTAATTAACTCTTCAGTCTCTTGCGGGGAGACGTGATACAAAACAAACGAATTTGGTAAAGAACTGATGTGTCTTGTTGGTTGTTGACTACCTAAAATTGCGCTATCTCCCTTTCCTGACTGTATAAAGTACTCATTGAATGTGTTAGCCAAACACTGGCCTGTTATCGCATTTCCATTGATCTCAATCTCTTGTACGCTGGTTATGGCATTCTTTCTGCTTGTCAATCCGTTTACTGTTTCCCATATCTTTTTTACATTAGTTTGATGGCGAAGAAACAAACTTTCATAATAATTTTCTTTTGCTTTCTTTAGATCTGAAGTTAGCTTATTTCGAAGCTTCTTGAACTCCTTAAATTGGTTTACATCGCGCCTACTAATAAAAGTGTGATACATCGCGTTTTTTTCTCTTATTCTTCTGTATAGTGCAGGGTTAATCCAAGGTTTTCTTATTGCTTTTTTATTCTTTCGGGCACATTGTAAAGGAAACGCGTCATCATAGCTTACTTTTAACTTCTTGTAGAATTCCTTGTAAGCATCATTAGGATCACTGCAGTCATACACGCTAGACCAATTTATGGCCTCCACTAACGAAAAAAAATTTTCAAGCGATTTGTCGTTTATCACTCGATATTTGCTTACTTCGAGATGTCTGCGTGTGAACTGATCAGTAACGCAGAACACGGGTAGATGATCACTTATATCGCAAACTATCACTCCACCTATTAGTTCTGATACACTGATATTCGTAACACAGATGTCTATGGCTGTAGCCGTTTTAGGGCCAATGCGTGTGGGAACCGAAATCAAATTTTCACATCCGTATGACATAATCAGGCTCTTGTAATTCATCGCGTACTGGTCATTACTAGCTGTGTTTATATTTATATCACCAACAACAAAAAAAGGTAACTTGTTTGTCTGAAAAACCTGCATCAATTGCTCAAGAAAATCTAAGAACTCGCGTTTAGAACCAGCTGGTTGCCTATATTTATTTATTTATTACATACTGCCAGCCTGGATGTCAGGCTTCAGGCAGGAGTGGGGTACATAACAATACAGCATGTAGGAATACAATGTACATTTGGTCGAGCAAGTACGGCATGAGAAGAACCCACATAAGCCATACAAAGCGGAGTACAAACAATATGCCACGACAATGTGAAGTAACGTTAGCTATTGCGGAATGCGCTCAAGAAAGAAGACACCGTCGAACACTCAACCACATTGGCAGGTAGGTTATTCCATGTACGAATTGTGCTCGGGAAAAATGAGGCTTTGAATGTATTTGTTCTGCACAAGAACGCGCTCACCTTCTTTGAATGGAAGGAATGGGTTTGTCGCTGGGTGACTGAATGAAAATAGGCATTTTTATTTATTCCAAGTTGGTTATGGTAAATTAAGTAGAACATTTTTAGTTTGTCCTGGTGTCCTCTTACCTGTAGGGTCTCTAAATTGCCTGTTTGCAAAAGGGCTGATGGGGATTTTTTCCAACTATAACAATTATATATGAACCTGACGCATTTGCGTTGGACATTTTCAAGTGTGGTAATATTGCACTTTGTGTGTGGATCCCAAACGATTGCTGCATATTCTAGAATTGATCTAATGAAAGTTTTGTACGCGAGTAGTCTAATTTCTGTGGAGGATTTACTAAGGGTTCTTCTTAAATATCCAAGTTGTTTCATTGCCTTATTTACGGTGTACGTTATGTGGTCATTCCATTTCAAATCTGATGTAATTATTACTCCTAAGTATTTGTATTTTGTAACCTGAGCCAAGGCGTTGTTATCAATGGTGTAGCGGAACTTCAAAGGATTAACTTTACGTGTCACAGTCATAGCTACTGTTTTTTTATAATTAATGCACATTTGCCAAGTTGAGCACCAGGCTTGAATTTTACGTAAAGACATATTTAACAATTCCTGATCGTCGTTGCACAAAATCTCATGGTAAAGTATACAATCATCGGCAAACAGACGTATTTTAACTGATATATTGGCTGCAATATCATTTATAAATACCAAGAAAAGTAATGGTCCCAGGACGGAGCCCTGAGGAACACCGGACTCTACAGGGGCAGGGTCCGAACTGATTCCATCGATATATACTGTTTGATGCCTGAAAGATAAGTATGCTGCTATCCATGCGAGCAATGTATCATTTTTCAGAATAGGTTTAAGTTTCAAAAGCAGTTTTTGGTGGCACACTCTATCGAAAGCTTTCTCAAAATCCAAAAATATCATGTCTATTTGGCTGCCCCTATCTAATGCTGCTGCGAGGTCATGGACAATCTCTAGTAACTGCGTTACCGTGGAATGTTTGCGACGGAAACCATGCTGTCGGCTATCAATAATGCAGTTTTCCTCAGCAAAAGTGGAAATATGCGCGAAAATGATGTGCTCAAGTACCTTCGCACATGTACATTATAAGGAAATAGGCCTGTAGGAAGAAACAAGAGACCGGTCGCTGGTTTTGGGTATCGGTGTGATTTTAGCATGTTTCCAATCGTTGGGAAGTTCAGCACAGGACAATGATTTATCAAATATCAAGCATAAGTACTTTGCGCACCATTCAGCGTAACGGAAGAGAAAAGAAGCAGGAATGCCGTCGATTCCCGGCGACTTTCTGATATCTAGATTGAGCAGAATTTTCAGTACACCCTCTTCACTAAAAGATAGATTATTTATTGCAGGAATTCCGTCAAAAGCATTGAATTGCGGAATTACGTCATCATCTCTGGTGAACACGGAACAGAAGTAAAGGTTTAGTGCATTGGCTATGTCCCCTCGATCTGTTACAGCAGTGCCATTTATGATAAGGTTTGAAACCGATTGCTTCTTTGGCGACAAGTGACGCCAAAATTTTGCTGGCGACGCAACAAGAAACTCTTTTAAACGTACACTCTGATAATGGTCTTTACTTTTTTTTATAGCATTCTTGAGAAGCAGTTGCAGTTCAGATAACTGGTGTGCGCCCTCAGGTGAAGGTCGTTGTAGAAACCGTTTCCTTGCTTTTTTTACTTTACGGCCTGCCCTGGCTATTTCTTTAGTCATCCATGGCTTGCAAGTACGTTTTACAACCTTTTTGTGTGGAATGAAACATTTTGTGCAGTGCGTCACTAAATCTTTGAATTGCAGCCATAACATATCAACGGATATGCCATTGCATTCATATTGGGAAACAAAGGAAGAGAATGAATTGTCCAATGCATCGAGTACATCCACATCACTGGCGCGAGAAAAATCGAGTACAAAGGTCTCCGTCTGTTGCAGTTTCGAAACTTTCTTCAATTCCATGACAAAGGACACTATTTTGCGGTCTGAAATCCCTTCAAAAATGTGCACGCTCGGATTCATACGAATAATTTTGTCATTTGCGAGGAATAAATCTAAAGTTGACGCACTTCCACCGTGAACACGAGTAGGCAGTTTCACTAATTGCGTTAAATTGTGTAGCAGAACTATGTCAACAAAGGGCTCCGCAGTAGGAGAACGCGCATTTGGGAACTCATTATCCCAATCGACATCGGGAACGTTAAAATCACCTGCCAACAAAATGCTATAAGATTGGTTCCTATATTCGCATAGAAATTCATTCAGGTTTTCAAAAAACGCTGGGCTGCAATTTGGAGGGCGATAAAATCACGCAATCAGAAGACGGAAATCTTCAAGAACAACCTTTACAACAACGCTTTCCATTCCAACAGGGTCAGGTAGTCTGGACACATTCAAGCACTCCTTAAAAAGCACGGCTACGCCACCACCTCGGGAATCTCTGTCGTTACGGTAAATTCCATACCCTGCTGGAGTGATTTCGACATCGTCGATACCTCGATGTAACCAAGTTTCAGTAACAATTATGATCTGCGGGCTATGGACCATAACAATACTTTCCAGATCTGCTGTTTTGTTAACTACACTACGCGCGTTCACGTTGAGACAACAAAATGTGCTTTTAACAGGAGAGTCGGGTCATGTCATCTGAGACGCGAGTGAACGTGCAACGATGGGCACTATTTTCGTTTGGGTACTGTCCCATTGAAACATTTCATTATCAATACGAACTTTGTCGTATATCAACTTGACCTTACCTCCCTGCCTTCTAATATCAGCCGTATTGTCCCACAAGCATTTTCTTACTTGCCTCGTGGCTGCCGAGAAGTCTTCACCAACAGATATGTTCTTTTCTTTTTTTTAGCTTGAAGCAGTTTTGAAGAACGTTCACTTTTTCACGGTGATCAATAAGTTTAAGAATGACTGGTCTTGGTTTATCTGCTTTCTTCCTGCCAATTCTATGTATCCTTTCTACGGAAGATACCTGTACGCCCAGTGTAGTTTTGAACAAGCCATCAACCACATCTTCCATAAGTGACGTAGACGTTTCGTCGCGCCGCTCAGGAATGCCAAACACAATTAGGTTGTTTCTCCGACTCCTGTCTTCAATGTCGACTAACTTTCTTTCCAGAGTTTTAATTGTTCTTTCCATATCAGCTATCCTCGTGCCTACCTCCTTTACTATTGCTGCTGATTCCTCCACCTGCTTAAGCTTTGCCTCGATTGCGTCCAGTCTTTCCTGCATACTCTTCTGACCACCCAGAAGTTGCAGTAGCAGCTCCTCAGTGTTCGGCCCGGGATTAACCTCGACATCACCACATAGCATCAGTAATGAAACCAAAATATCCTGTACATACAGGTACACGGCACAGGCACTTTTGGGGCACGCCAGCAGGACCAGGCAACGGTTGCTAGTTTTTACTGAGGAAGAATTATTACTGACCTGCGCAAAAAGCAGGAACGGGTTTGACATGGTGTTGACCGGTGGCCCGCTGACATGCCCACTGAAGTGATCAGCGTACGACGAGCTTCTTATATAGGTCGTGGTTGTGGAACTTGGGGGCGGTGCCGTCCAAGCGTCGACGTAATGCAGCAGTCTTGGCGCGCAGACTCCGTAAAGTCTGGCAGTGGTGACACGTGTTGATCCATCGGGTATGCGTGCCGGAACAGTCAAGCTGAGTACAATCTGCGCAAAAAGCAGGAACGGGTTTGACATGGTGTTGACCGGTGGCCCGCTGACATGCCCACTCCATGCCCACTCGGTGGCCCGCTGGCATGCCCACATGCCCACTATATTTGTAATATATGGCAGCAAGCTGAAATTGAGATGTTTTTATAACTAAGCATTCAACATTTGCATTTGTAATTGTGTATTCCTCAATAATGGTGTAAGCATAGCTATGACTGATATATACCGCCACGCCCCCTCCTCTTTTCCCTACGCGGTCCAAGCGTATACAGGTGTAATTATTAATGTCGGGTGTATCATCGGTAATCGTCAGCCAAGTCTCCGTAAGAACAATGACGTCAAATCTCAGAACGAGAGACTCCAAGAAAATTTGTAGGCTGTCAAGCTTGTTTTTTATGCTTCTAGTGTTGAAATGAATCAAAGAGAAGTTACTTTGCTTGGTCTTAAATGCGGTGTTAAATACTTCTGCTGTATAGACATCACACGTGCTCATCTATAGTAAAAAGAAAGCAAGTTTATAATTAGCGGATACAATCTTTAGTTCATTTTGGCAAGGTCATCGGAAGAATTGATTCGCAGGACAGGACTATCTTCGTTTTTCCTTGCTAGGATCTTGCCACCTGCTGTCCACACAAACTTCCATTTGAGCTCTTTCTTCTTTGCCACTGTTGCTCCAAGCAGCTGCTTGTTGTGGCGTGTCAAATGTTCATTGACAAAAATCGCACTGTTAACACCAGCCAGGCCAACGTCTTTTGCGGCAATTCTCATTTTCTTAGCCGTGGCTAATATCGAGTCTCTCTTAGCACGCCTCACAAAACGAACAACAATGTTCTTGGTTGTTGAGTTCGCAGTTGGAACTCTATGGCATATATCAATGTCCCTCTCGTCAACTGCCTCTCTGACTATTTCACAGATTTTTCGAACCGCTACTAAAGAGTCGCACTCGTCCGGAACACCCTTTATCTCAAGGTTGTTACTTCTTTGATATTGTTCCAACTCTTGTAATTTCAGAGTTAACTGTTTGTTTTCAGTTTTTAGTTTTTGATTCTCAGATACCAAGCTTTTTAATTCATCTCTTAGCGCCTTTAGATCCCGGGTCACGTCTTTGACATCGTCACACGTATCACTGCAGTGCTGAACAGACTTTCTCAGTTCCCTGAGTTCCGCACGCATTTCCCGCTTAAATTCTGCAATCAAGGCTGCTACATCACTTTCCCCCTCTTTCCCTTTCCCCGGCGTCATTGTACGATAGCACAGGTATCAACTTAATCACTTTCATACAAAAAAAAAAAGACAACGACAACAGGCGTGTTCGGCAGCAGCGCAGGGTAGCAAAGACGATTTCGAAGCAAATCGACACTAATTCCTCACCTGCAAAGGATGCAGAATTGTCTTTAGCGTGTGCACACTTCAATGCGCTGCTGCCGAACTGGACGCCTGGGCTCAGTGGGACCGTATTTAAGCCGTCCGCCGTCGGGAAGGTACAGCGACGCCCCCAGCTATCTTCGTCACGTGGTAGAGCCTTGACGGTCGCAGATCTTGCCTGTAGCGCTGATTATCCCGGCCGCTTCTTGAGATGGCTGCAAAGGATGCAGAATTGTCTTTAGCGTGTGCACACTTCAATGCGCTGCTGCCGAACTGGACGCCTGGGCTCAGTGGGACCGTATTTAAGCCGTCCGCCGTCGGGAAGGTACAGCGACGCCCCCAGCTATCTTCGTCACGTGGTAGAGCCTTGACGGTCGCAGATCTTGCCTGTAGCGCTGATTATCCCGGCCGCTTCTTGAGATGGCTGCAAAGGATGCAGAATTGTCTTTAGCGTGTGCACACTTCAATGCGCTGCTGCCGAACTACTGGGGACTAAGGGACTAAGGGACTAAGGGACTAGGGATAAGGGACTACGCAGCGCGTGCCACAAGCTTCAAAGTCACGGCGCGCATCACCGGACCTGTCATTGGGCTGCGTACTGGAATCCGCACAGACTTTTCGTAGCTCCAAAGCCTCATGATAGTTGATAACGTACAGGGCCGGCGCTCCTCATGCACGCTGGCCTTCAGAATGGCAGGCGTGCCCCGGGAGTCTTACACACCACAGGCCTCTGCCACTGACCTAGCCACTCGCGTAGTGACTCGAAAATTTGTGGCAGAACTACGCATACATGCGCTGCATCATCACTGCACCTGTGTGGTAACACGATCGATCGCAGATTTTGTTTGTGTCTTTATTTGTGCGCTAATGATATTACAGCAGGTAAATGTTCCACGGGGCGCAATAGAGACTGCGTGAGTTATTATGCAAAGGCACAGGCATTGTATTGATCACTGCTCCTTGGAAGAAGGCCACCAACCCAGAATATCTTTGAAAGGAACGGTGAGAATAAGAGTGAGCCAGGGATAAAACAGAGACACGCAGTGGACGACAAGAGGTGCTAACATGGTTCACGCACCCCGTTGTTACACAATAAGGTAAATTTAAAAGAAAGCAATTCAAACAAAATAGAACTGCAAAAGGATGCTGACTTGGGCCGGACAACAGGCAGGACGAACAGAAGGAATTTTTACGGACGACAGCGCTTCGCTCGTTTCCTTCTGTTCGTCCATGCCCCTTGCGCTGCTACTCTAAAAATAAAACTCACCAGAAAAAAAACTCTGGAATAGAGGGAGAGAATATAATCTTTTTTTCGGTGCCAACACTAGCATCGTACCTCCCTCGGCCCTCAGGCGGGTACGGTCATGACGTGGTTTGAGAAGTCGCGCTGTTGTTCAGGTATGCTAAGACTACTGGAACACCGCTATAGACGTGGAAAATAACGAATGGGAAATATCCAGTGTAAGAACAGTCGCGAGGGGCCGCGATTTCAGAAGAGGCGCTTATCAAGACATTTCGTGTGCGTTCTAAATACAGCTCACAAAGTGCGATGGCACGGCATCGAGAGATTGCGACCTCTCGGGTAAGATGGTGATAGCAACTGCAGTGTGCACCTCAAGTTTCAGAAGACAAACCTCGGCAACGGAGACGGCAGGAGGCAGCCGTTCCTCGCTGTTTGAATCGTTTCTGCTACCTACTCGACTTCATTGTAACAAATTTATAAGCGAGGAAATGTTATTGCAAGCTAAAAGCACCGTTATGTGACTTTAAATGCGACCGACCAACTCAAAATAGCATACAACTAATGCCCGATTTCGAAAAATAGCACGCTGCGAACTACAACGCAGAAATCTTTCGGGAACCAATTGAAGGCACGTCATATTTGGAATTTAATTCCGGTGTCTTACATGCCAAAACCACGATTTGATTACGGGGCACGCCACGCTGGGGGAACTGGGGATTAATTCTTACCACCGCCGGAACGCGCCCTCAATGCACGGGACACGGGCGCTTTTGCATTTCCTCCAGTCGAAATGCCGCGGCCGGGATTCGATCCCGCGACCTCGTACTTAACAGCGCAACACCACATAGCTGCTAAGACTAAGATTTTGTATCCCGTGTCCTTTGTTTACGTACACCATCGTTCATATATTATGCAGTGTGTCCCAGCTAATTTTAGCCAGAGTTTAAAAAATATGCGAATGCCACGTAGCTATAGACAGAACCAAGGTAATGTGCTTTGCCGTCACTTAGAGATACTCAAACTATGTTTTTTTTTCATTCCGCCTAATTAGCTAATGAGGTACAGCCTCCCTGATTTTTAATAATATAGCGCGAGCGTCGACTGAACTGCTTATAACTGCTTATAACGGCGATAAGCGTGCAACAAGGCGAGAGTTCGCGCACGAGCCTTGTTGCCTTGTTGCACTCGCCTTGTTGCACGCTCTTTTTGCACGCTTATCGCCGTTTTAAAGCGCTCACCAGCAGTTCAGTCGACGCTCGCGCTATATTATTAAAAATCAGGGAGGCTGTACGTGTGGCATTCCCATATTTTTGAACTCTGGCTAAAGTTAGCTGGGGTACCCTCTGTATGCGGCTAGTTGTGTTACATACAGCACTACATGCATGTACAACTCCTCTCTAGTTCGTCTATACAACTGCAAGAGAGCAAAACTGCTGTCGGGAATATTTAGCGTGAAAGTTGAATTTTATAGCTAGATCAAAAGCACGTGTAGGTGCGCTATATTTTGCGCCGATTTAAAACGAGTATGTATTCGTGTCTTATGGTTACCCTGAAGTTGATGTTGGGCACTGGAGCAACCACTGAAGTAGGGTTCATGTGTTTTCGCACTTCCTCACGTTTTTCCATCCCGTTTCTTTCATCCCCTTCCAAGGCGGCGTAGTCACCTGATTGGAAACCAGGAGGGGCCGTAATTTTGCAATGATAATTTTACTCGATTCGAATATATTCACTTTACGCCATCCTTCCGACAATTACGACTCGTCAATTTCGACATGCGCACATCTCGTCAATTACGACTGCGCGGCGTAATGCTACTCATTGTTGAAGGACAAGACGAATTGACAACGATAATACTCGTTACATATTCTGGACCTTCTGATTACCCTCCCAGCAATTCACCTTTATCCTTTGGCCCACTGCTCTCTTTATATGTGACAGAATTGTGAACACATACTGCAGGTTTTTTCTTCTTTTTTTTTTAAACATACAGTATCATGAAATTCGCCCGTTGCACATAGCGCAATTTTAGTCTTTGAGTCAGATTTCTCGAAGAGGGGGACATTACTGGCAGGAGAAATCGAAAAGCGCAATCGACTAATTAACAACATGTTACAGATTAAATTTAAAACTGATCACATTACGGCACATATTATAATTAACTGTAACCGGTGAGCTAGCAAGGCTTTCTTAGCAGATTTTCCATATTCTGAACGTCTTGACGGTGTAACCGAGGTCTTGAGGTATATTGCGAAACACAACACAGCGTTCAACGCGTGTCTTCTCGCCAGAATTGCAGACGACTGAAATAAGTTGTCGCAGAACGTTAAAACAATTATGTCGACCGCTTTGTTTTCGCTTCTTGCGGCGTATTACCTTGCGCGGCGAGCTCTGACTAAATTGTTTTTTATTGTTGTGCATTTGAAGTTCTAATTTTTCTGCTCTTGCACTCTAGAAACAACGGATTGATGGCAACCCTTTATTTTGTGTGTATGTGTGTATGTGTTACTGTGTATGTGTATATGTTATGAGCCGGGCTGAGGGAAAAGTGACACATATCTATCTATCTATCTATCTATCTATCTATCTATCTATCTATCTATCTATCTATCTATCTATCTATCTATCTATCTATCTATCTATCTATCTATCTATCTATCTATCTATCTATCTATCTATCTATCTATCTATCTATCTATCTATCTATCTATCTATCTATCTATCTATCTATCTATCTATCTATCTATCTATCTATCTATCTATCTATCTATCTATCTATCTATCTATCTATCTTACGGTGACCCAGCGGCCTAAGTTCTCTACCAGCTTGGGCCAGTAGGTATGTATGTGCTCGTGCACATACATACGGGCAGGGCACATACATACGTGCAGGGCCGGTGGGCTTGCTCAGAACGCCGGATGAAAAACTACAAAACGCCCTCGTTGCCGGGGCCGAAAGGGTCGCTCCTCGTGAGCGGCCATCCTAGGACTCGGGCCTGCCAGATCATAACTGAGCAGAATCTCAATAAAGTTGTTACCACCACCACCTAGACCTGCCGGTCCCGACGTGAGACTAGCCGGGTGCGCGACGAGTTCGCCTCCTCGCCGGACCTGCAATAAAGTTTCTTCACTCACTCACTCACTCACTCACTCACTCACTCACTCACTCACTCACTCACTCACTCACTCACTCACTCACTCACTCACTCACTCACTCACTCACTCACTCACTCACTCACTCACTCACTCACTCAGTATGTGCTTGTGGTCGCGATGCCGTAGCGGTCATTCTATCGTGGTCATTCCAGCTTCGTAAGCTTACTCTCGTCATGCCGTCGTCGTCACGCCTTTTACGCCGGCCCGCAGTGACCCCAGTTGTCTAATACCGTGCACCTATAGGTATGTGCTGGTCGTCGTGATGCCGTCGTGGTCATGATCGTCATCATTCTAGCTCTGCCATCCCACTCTCGTCATGTCGTCGTCGTCATACAGTCGCCATGCATGTGTTGTCAAACTGCCGTCGTAATGACATCGTGCTCATTGCGTCGTCGCCACTCTAGCTTCGTCATCAGATTCTCGTCTTGGCGTTGTCGTCACGCCATCGTAGTCATACAGGCTTTGTTATACAGTCGTCGGCCCGCCATTGTCGTACACTAGCGGTCATGGAATTGTCCTTATATCGTTGCCATTCGATCGCCGTCATGCAGTCGTCGTCATGCGTTCGCGGTCGTACCGCCCTCGTTATGCCATCGCGGTTGCTCCATCGTCCTCTTTCTAGCTTCGTCATCCGACTCTCAATATGCCGGCATCGCCACGTCATCGTCGTCACACAGTCGTCGTCATACCATTGTCGTCATGACGTCATTGCCGCACTGTTTTATTAGGTCATCACTTTTGTAACGTCATCCCATTGTCGTCGTGCCGTCGTCGTTGTACCGCCTTCGTCATTCCATCGACGCTAATCCTTTTTCGTCGTCCTATCGTAATCATGCTGTCGTCCTTGAACCGTGATTATGTCATTGTCGTCATTGCGTCGACGTCAGACAGTCGCTATCATCATACATCCGTTACCAAACCATCGTCGTCATGTCGGTCGTGCCATCGTCGTCACTCCAGCCTTGTCATCCGACTCTCGTCGTGCCGCCATTGTCGCGCTATCATCGTCATACACGCTTTGCGATAAAGTCGTCGTCACACAATTGTCACCCTAGTGTTCCCGCACCATTGTCATGCCGTCGTCGCCATATAGTCTTAGTTTTGCACTCGTTGTCAACCGTCGTCGTAAGAGAGTCGCAGTCGTTCCACTCATTCCAACTTCGTCATCCGTCTTTCGTCATTCGCCACGCCATGTTTGTCCAACAGTCATCGTCATACCGTAGTCACCATGCCGTCGTCCTGGTGCTTTCGTTTTACCATCATCATCATTTCAGTAACGTCGTTGTCATGGTGCTGTTGTCGTCATATAACCTTCGTCATTCCATCGACGTTAATCCTTCTTCGTCTCTCTCTCGTGATCATACGGTCGTCATTAAATCGTGATTATTCGCAGTTGTCATGTCATTGTCAACACCGTGTCGTCGTCGTCAGACACTCGCCATCATGTTGTCATGCCGTCGTGATAGGGACACCATCATCATTCCAGCTTTGTCATCCGTTTGTCGTCATACCGCCGACGTCACGCCACCATCGTCATACACTCGTCGTCATCCCATTGTCATGTTGTTGCCACGCTGTCAACGTTATATCATCGTCATCATTAAGAATAGTCATCTCATTGTCGTCATGCCATCATACCGTTTTTGCAGTTCCATCGACCTCACTCCTTCGTTGTCACTGGGTCAGCGTCATATAGTCGTCGTCATGCCAGCGTGCTCGTGGGCGATCTTGGCAAGCGAGTTCTATAGCAAAGTATAGGACAATATGGGAATCTGTTGCATATAGCCGAAGCAATGGAAGTCTCAGAATGACCGTGCACTATAGATGTAAAATAAACGTGAGTTCAGAAATGCAGTGTGTCGCTGCATTGCTCAAATGCAAATCGTATTACGGTCGACAGTCATCGTGAGATGATTCTGCCGCAATTTTTTTCCCGTCCTTCTTCGGCCCACGAAGTATAACCATCGGCTGAATGACAAGCGGGGGCGAAGTGTACGCGGCAAACTGTTGCGTCAGCACTTAACGACAGATGCTGACTCAAGTTCCAAGCAAAAGAACGACTATATGTATATGTTGCAGCTTGAAAGTGTCGGTTAGGACAGTCTAGATAAGCTTGCATTAGCTAATATTCTCCTTTCGTTAGTTTGTCGACGTCCAATTAGACCATCGTTATTACGTTGCGCTCGTCAAGAAGCATATTGTGAATAATAACGGTCTCAGGTTTCATACATAAGAGTACGTGCTCTTTCGGCGTTGAAAAGAGGCTGTAGAATAAGTACTGGAAAATTGCGACCTATGCTGTAGTTTAGATCACCTAGCTTAAGCTGCGCCAATATTTTTTTATAAAACAGATTCACATCTATCTCTATAATTTAATTTCCCTCACCATTAACTTCAGAGATTGGAGTGAGTGAGTGAGTGAGTGAATAAACTTTTATTTGGTCCAGCAAAGCGCGATAAAACGCGCACCCGGCTAATCCCACGACGGGACTGACATATCTAGTCTGCCGGCCCGATCGCGGGCGCGCTGGACGGCCAGTATTTGGTCCTCAAAGACGGGACTTCGCAGGAACGCGTCCCACTCTTCCTTCGTGAACTTCGGGCACAGCGACCCGCACTCCCAGAGCATATGAGGCAACGTAGCTACCTCACCACAGGCCACGCAAGAACAATTCGGATAAATCTCGGTATATATGCTATTAAGGGACGCCGGATTTGGGTACGAGTTCGTTTGCAGAAGTCTTAGTGTGACCGCCTGCGGCCTGCTTAGCTTGAAGTGAGGCAAGGGAAACCCTTTCTCTCTAAGTAAAAGAATTTAGTGATTTCGTTGTGTGTGAGAGGAGCGTCTCTGTGTCCGGAGAGAGAGTCGCCCGATCCGAGGGCAGCGCGGTCGGTAAAGCCACGCGCAGCCGCGTGGGCAGACTCGTTGAGGTTCAAAGGAACCCCCTCAATCGCCCCGACGTGGGCAGGGAACCAAAGGATCGAGTGCATGGAGGTGTTGCCGTGTTTGGCGCCTTTCAGAATTTGAACTACCTGCCGGGCTACCCGGCCTTTCTGGAATGCCCTGATGGCGGCTTTCGAATCGCTATACACCCTGTCTCTCCGACCGACTTGCATGGCGAGTGCAATGGCCACTTGCTCGGCCACCTCTGGGTTCGTCGTCCGGACGGAAGCACAATTGATGACTTTGCCCAGCGTGTCAACGACGGAAACCGCAAAAGCCTTGCCGTCTCGGATTGGAGCTCACGCTGCAATAATTCTTAAATATATATGTCTCCTAGCGATACATACGCCAGGTCGAAGTCGACGCCATAGGGCAAAGCGCATTTTAGAGCGCAGCTCTTTGGCGTCCGTTCCTGGGTTTCGCGTCGTCGTCGGCGTCGTCGTTGTCGGCGTTGTCGTCGGCCTCGTAACCAGCTCGCCGACGAATCTGCTCCGCCACCGCCGCGCATGCGCGCTGTCGGCTCTCCGGGCGAGGGAGGATGATGGAAGGGAGGAGGAGAGACTGTGGAGGAGGGCTGGCTACACAAATGGCTCTTTGGCGTCCGTTCCTGGGTTTCGCGTCGTCGTCGGCCTCGTAACCAGCTCGCCGACGAATCTGCTCCGCCGCCGCGCATGCGCGCTGTCGGCTCTCCGGGCGAGGGAGGATGATGGAAGGGAGGAGGAGAGACTGTGGAGGAGGGCTGGCTACACAAATGGCTCTTTGGCGTCCGTTCCTGGGTTTCGCGTCGTCGTCGGCGTTGTCGTCGGCCTCGTAACCAGCTCCGCCCCCCTTTCATCCCCCCAGCGCTAGCAGCGACCGACTGATACCGCTTTCGTGAGTCCGCTACCGCACTCACGAAAGACGTCGTGCACTTCCTGCAACTCGCATTAACCGTCCATCGATCCACACCGATGTTAGTAGTGGGGGACTTTAATGTTGACATAAAGACAAACAGCAATTTCCTAACACTTATGCGGGAGAACATCCCGTTCCTCTCGCTCGTAACGCGTCCCACGGCTGTGACAACCTCGCGAGACACTTGTATAGATCTCGTCTTTGAGAATCAAGCATTGGTGTACCAAGTCGAACATATATCAGTCTATTTCTCCGACCACAAAGCTTCCTTCATGACTGTCAAGAACTGTTAGTGGAGTCTTTGTTAAAGGAATACGTGTGAAAAATTAAAAAAAATCTGTGATAGCGCATACATGTGTTGCTCGATTTCTTTGCCTCAATCTATCGAAAAGGTGAAACAGCTTATTTGCTGCGCTCAAATTTCGCATTAGGAAGTAACGTAATCGTCGGTAATTTTTTCTCGTTGCTTGAATAAAGTGGTACAATATTGCGTTCACCGCCTAATTCTTGGCCGATCCCGTGTATAGTGGATGTGTGCCACTTGCTTTGAGGGGAACAACTAAACAGCACAGGTACAGAATATGCCGTGAACCTTTGCGTATCCATTTCTTAACACTCTCAAAAATCAGCAAAGAAAAAAATTACGCGCCATATATTCCATGGGACAGCCACCCGTGCGTCTACCACGATCTCTTGTGACCTGCCCAGACTTCTGAGTCGGAATAACTAAAGTAACGAATCTATGCCAATTATTTTCCTTTTCGCATTCCCTCAATGGTTCGAGCGGCACTCTGCCTACGTTATCACCAAATGTAATAGAATTGAACAAATATTGGCTAGTCGTGAGCGATGGATGATAAGAAAGGAACAGGATCGAGCGAATGAAATCAATTGTACATGTCCTACTTGCTAATTTCAAGTACGAACTGGGGCTGCTGTCTTCGCTAGGAATATGCGTTCCGCTGGCCTATCGATTCCTTGACACCTAACGCTAACACTAATTCGAAATTGTACCGTATTATGTAACGAGCGATTTCTCCCTGCCATCAAAATGTTAATGCAACCAATACCTCTCAAGCTTGCCAGTGGCAATGGGCAAAGGGAGTGGAAAGCAGAGAGCAACTAGCGACACCTAGACTGGCCTGACAATGCTCCTTTGCGTTTTTCGTTTCTTGCGCTCCATTTTGATATCTGCTTATACATGCGAATGTTTTCTTGTAGGAGTGTGCGAATTGCCGTTATTGAGACTGAATCGAATCCTAATCAAATAGCACCAGAAACGAATCGAATACAGTATCGAATACATTTCGCATACTTTACGAATAATCTACAGCCTCCTTACCATTAATATCAAGCAGTCTTCACACCCTGGTATTCACAACATGTTTCTTTCATGCTTTACATTTAAAGCATGTCATCAAAAAGAAAAAAAAATAACGAGACGAACCAGCCTGTCCCGTGGTCTTCTTCTTGTTTTCGTGTTTACCGCTATTTTTTTTCTCATTATTTTCTCTCTCTCTCGCTCTTATTCTAAGATGTACCAACTGGTCCAGCTCACAACTTAGTTATAAAGCATGCTTTATTAAAACCACGAAGGGACATTGAGAACAACTAAGCAGCTTTTTCCTAAACTCACGGCTCTACGGTGAGTACACGGCCATGCATTATCATATGAAGTTTAGATAGGCAGCTTTGTGGGCAATTAAAACTGCTGCGTATACATTCATCACCGAACCAGACTTGCATGTGGCCTGTGGTAACTTCAAACCGAAAAAACATAGCTTTAAAAATTATTTTTATTGTGAGTGAGCGTGACTTAGCCAGGAAAGTCTGGCTCCCTCAACAAGTGCTGGGCATCTAGTACGTATCTAGTACGTTATGCCCACTGTGGACAGTACGAAAGTTATTGCATTCTTGCTTCAGTTTCATGCTTGCTCGTGCACAGCCGGCGACGTGAAGTACTCGAAAACTATTTCAAAATTATGTGGACTCAGTAATGGGGACTATTCAATTCGAGGACCGAATCGAATGGGGGAATATTTGATTCTGTATTCGAAAGTTTCGAAGAATCGCTCACCAAGAGTGAGCGAATTGAGTGAAAACTGTCGCTCATTTTCTGCAAACCCAAGCCCACGTTGAATGCCAGCCTGCTGTGAACTCTCGAGTATTTCTTTTCTCTTTATTTACTTCTTTTTCTGACAGTTATGACCATGTGCACGTATATGCTCCTAAATGCAAGCCTCCTTATCGAACTTTTTTATCTCTATTATCCCCTCGAAAACTACGGAGGCAAGCGCAACGAACGTGGTTTCTCGCTGTGTCTATTTCCGGTGCACTACAGAATCTACCAACGGATTACGCCTCTTTTACCGATAACGGCAGGCTGTTATCATCTCAGGGCTTCAGCACTCAGCCGTGGTACCGGCACTGTTGCAGCCGAATTGCGTGACATGCCCCACGTGGAAAGTCCGCCCGAACCTTCGTGCCAGCGGGTACAAAGAAAACACTCCATTCGTTATCCGTGCAGACGAAAAAAAAAAAAACGGCACAGTAAGAGCGGCTGGCAAAGTCCGATTTATGCTGTTCAGAGGCATATAGAGAGTGGCAGATAGCGTTCTTAACGTAGACGTGTCCAACTCGCGTCTGGAATCAGGTCGCATACATTGCACGTGAGATACCGCGAGGCAGCACTGGGACTAATTTGGGGGAGTGGGCGATTGATTTATGGGAGTCAAAAATTAACGAGGGATGAGTGGAACACTCGGGAAGGCCGCGTGGGTTGCACGCTAGAGCTCTGCGGACCGCGTGTTTCAGACACTTGTTCTAACGCCGCGGACGGACAAGTCATGTATCGAAGTAAGGACCACATTTAAAACAGATGGCGTTGAGACATTCGATACACTGGTCACGTATGCGTATTGAAGTGCAAAGGCTGACCAGGTGAATGGAATCATCCTTCTGTGGTACTCATCGTGGTTGCTTGGTGGCTTTGGTGCTGCGCTGCTAAGCCAGAGGTCGCGATATCAAATACCAGCCGGTGGCGGCCGCACTTCGATGGGAACGAAATGCACATATATCTGGGTACCAGGGTACCATGCATTGCGTGCAAGTTAAAGGACCCCAGGTGGTCAAAAGTAATCCGGAGTCCCCCACTACGGTGTGCCTCATAATCAGATCGTTGTTTTGGCACGTAAAAACTCCAGAATATAATAAAATTGTTAAAATCCTTCAATGGCATAAGCGCGCAAAACGTTTTTTAGTTACGCCGCCGTTATAGCTGCGCTGCGCCTTATACTTCACCAACCTTCTAACATTCCTGTTTTAATATGCAAGCTATACCTGGCACTTGCACCAATAAAATTCATAAATTAATGCGATTGCCACATGTTTAGTTAGTTGCCTAATTATGCATTTGTCAATTGGCTATGTCAAGAAACGCATGACGAGATGTTCCTGATGAGCTGTTTTCGTAGCTATTTTTGTATCCGCCTCGAAAGAACCTGAAATGAAGAAAACGCAGCATCATAGGCGTACTTCTGTACAACCAATGCAGCTTATCTTGTGCTAACAGAGCCCCATTAGGACATTTATAAGCTGCAATGGTAAATACTCTTATAACATGTCATTACCAATAAGGCTTATTCAGATTTAAAGCAAAGATTTCTTAGCCTCTTTCTGCACTTTGGAGATAATCTAACGCCATCGACTGCGCAGGTGCACGCACACTCACGTCAAAGTGCCACAAGATATGGATACAGGGTGTCCCGCATAACTTGAGCCAATAATTTAAAAATAAAAGGCGCGTTGGAAGCGAATAGAACCAAACGCATACTATTCGCAATAGCCTACAGTAACTCAGACATTTTTTTTTGTTTTCCCCATGCATAACTCCCTAATTAATTAAGTTTAAATACTCAACTGTTTAATTATTGGCTGAGAACCCCAAGTGTGATACGCACATCTGTAGAGCGCCTTCAGAAACCACCGATAGAGTTGTTTTCTTTACGAGACGTCTCACTGAGTCCTTTTTTTCTGTTTGCAAAGAAAACCCGCGAAATATGAAAAGAAGCCCTGTGACGGAGCGTTTGCGCAGTGCTATTGCGCTGCTCTCAAGCGTGCGTTGGGCGAACAAGGTCGGCTGCATCGTGACTGGTGACGAGGAAGCGGCAGGGCATTCTTTATCTCATCGGCAGCACTCGGCCAGCAGCACGCATTCTCGCCGTCCTCCGACAGGAGCCGACCTTTTGTGTCACCATCTCCACAAATCATATCAATAAAAAAAAATATTGTTCTGCTTAGTTTAGCCCTCGCTATTCCCATTTCCAATTGTTTTCGATATTTGCCTGATACATTTATGCAAGAACACTCTGTTCATTATATTACCTAGTACTATCTGTCGCAAGTTCAGTTGCCGCCGACGTGCGTCATGGCAACGTCAAACATTTATCCCGTCAGAAATGATGCACAGCACAAAAATGTAAAATGTCGGTTGACAAGTGCAAAGCGAGATATAATTGCTCTAAATGCAAGGTATCAGGCACGTAGCCCAGTGGGCGGACACGGCTCTATGTGCTCCATATGTCAGCACTGTTAAAATGCACTTATTGTACACTTATTGTACTTTTCAATGATAATGGTAAGCTTCCAGTCAGGAGCTGACCATGTCTGCCGTATGCGATCCAACCCATTTTTATTCTGCTATGAATTTATTTCTCATGATCAGGGTTCCCTGTGATTAATTGACCTAGGTAAACGTACTCCGTCACATACTCTAGAGGCTGACTGGTGATCCTGAACTCTTGTTCCTTTGCACGGCTATCCATCATTATCTTTGTCTTCTGCATATTAATCTTTAACCCCACTCTTACACTCTCTCTGTTAAGGTGCTCAATCATTTGTTGTAACTCGTCTGCATTGTTGCTGAATAGAACAATGTCATCAGCAAACTGGAGGTTGCTGAGATATTCGCCGTCGATCCTTACTCTTAAGCCTTCCCAGTTTAATAGCTTGAATACTTCTTCCAAGCACGCAGTGAATAGCATTGGAGATATTGTGTTTTCCATCTAACCCCTTTCTTTATAGGTATCTTCCTGCTTTTCTTGTATAGAATAAGGGTGGCTGTAGAGCCTCTGTAGATATTTTCCAAGTTATCTACGTAAGCGTTCTGTACTCCTTGATTACGTAACGCCTCTATGACTGCTGGTATCTATACTGCAAAAAAAAAAAATATTTTTCTGCTTATTTTAGCCCTCGCTATTCCCATTTCCAATTGTTTATATTGTTGTTGGAAACAACAATATAAAAATATGTGGGAAAAGGAAAAGACATCCCTTCATACGGTCAGAAATTCACAGCACAGTCCTATACGCCCATGAACATAACAGTATAAAAGTCAAATGCAAGTTGCACCACAATGATTTCATACACAGTCACAGACACACACAAACGGCCGTGATGTAGACTTCGATGAGCATACGAACAGATGAGGAATTACGTAGTGTTGAAATAATTCACGCACAGAAAAAAATGCCTTTTCGTAAACTATGAAAGCCATATAGAGAGGCTTATTGTACTCTGCGGATTTCTCGATAACCCGATTAATGACATGGATGTGATCCATTGGAGAGTATCCCTTCCTGAAGCCAGCCTTTCTTTTATTATTGAAATGAAAATAAAAGAAAGAGACGTAGTCACCTTATAATGGTGACGGCAACTCCTTTTCTCATAGCGGAAACAACAATATAAAAATATGTGGGAAAAGGAAAAGACATCACTTCATACGGTCAGAAATTCACAGCGCAGTCCTATACGCCCATGAACATAACAGTATAAAAGTCAAATGCAAGTTGCATCACAATGATTTCATACACAGTCACAGACACACACAAACGGCCGTGATGTAGACTTCGATGAGCATACGAACAGATGAGGAATTACGCAGTGTTGAAATAATTCACGCACAGAAAAAAAATGTGTAACACATAACATACAAGCAATAATAATCACAAATAATAGAAGAACGTTATAGCATATAACATCGTGTGATTCTTCAGTGCAATACCTAGTACTTGTTAAGGATGCCCGTTTCTTCATAAAAACGTTGAAGTGCGTTTAATGCTTCTCGCTGTGCTATTTTTGATGGCCATGGGCCCAGCAATTTTGCGAGTCAAGAAGGCCGGTGAGGATCAATGGAGTGTAGCTCTTGTTCTAGCTGCCGTCTTTGAATATTATATATGGGGCATTCGAGGAGTAGATTGCGAACATCCTGATCGTCGTGGCTACAGGAGCAAGCCGGGGAAGGAGCCCGTTTGATGCGATGTAGGAAAGGTTTGGTGTATGCTGTCCCAAGGTGCAGTTAACGAATTAGTGTCTCGGTGCTTTTAGAAAGTTGTACATCCAGCTGGTAATTGAGTTCAGGGTCCACTTCGTAAAGTATTGATTCCTTAGTGTTTTCATTAAACCATGTTGACATACACAAGTCTTTCTTTAGTATTCTCAATATCCGTTTCGTGTCCATTGGTGATAAAGGGATGAGTTGAATTTCTGCATCATTATGGGCCGATTTTGCCAATGCGTCCACTAGTTCGTTGTCTGCTATACCAGCATGGCCCGGGACCCACTGTAATATCTCTTCATGTTTACTTTTATTAGCCTGAGTTAAACTGTTCAGTACTGCGTATGTTATTCGTGCGTATGGTTGGCTGTCATCAATATTTTCATGACATGCTAAAACCGATAACGATTCCGTACAAATTACCCACTTTGTTGGTCTCTCATATCTTTTGATAAAATGAGTGGCTTGGAGAATTGACACTAATTCGACTATTGTTGGTGACGACGTGTGCCCTAGTCGACAAGCGTACTCTACCTCTAAGGATGGTATAACATAAGCTGCAGTCTCACTTTCTTTGATTACAGAACCGTCCGTGTAGACGTGAATAGATTCGTGGTACTTGTCAAATAGGTGATGTAACGCTAATTGTTTTGCTGCTAATGTGGACACGTTGCTTTTATATTCAAGCCTATTAGAGGCTCGATTGCGCAACATTTGGACAACACACACAGATGAGAAACACAGAATGTCGTCCAAACGTTGCGCAATCGAGCCTCTATATGCTATACCAACACGCCCAGTCCTCAACCTTGGCAAATATTCAAGCCCTTCGATTGGCGTTTCTATTTTCGGCGCTTGCAGAAGCCATGGTGGGTAGCAGAGGTCTGAGTTCCAAAAAAGTGATCGTGGGAGTCGTGATTTATGCTCTTGAAACATGGCGTGTATCTGTGGACCCGGATGGTTCTCTATCAGAGAGAGAAGGGGGTGTGAAGAATGCTGAGTAGAAATTCTGAAGAGATGTCCGCCAGTTTCCGGGCTGCGAATCACCGTGAAATGCGGTTCCCGCGCTCCTGCAATAGTCAGGTGACTGGACGTAGCTCGCGGGACTCCTAGGCACACTCGTAAACGCCGAGCCTGCAACAGCTGATGGAGGGACGTCGCAGATAATTTGTGCAATATAGGAGCGGAGTAAGCAATTCTCTGACGCACAAGTGCTGAGTGGACGTGAAGCAGGGATGCAGTTGTTCCACCCCACTTCGTGTCTGCGATTCTGCGGAGAACGTTTACAACACAACTAATTTGGTCCTCCAAGGCGGGCAAATGATGAGTCCATCGAAGCTGGTGGTCTAAAATCACGCCGAGAAAACGAAGTGTCCGAACCAGCTCTATCTCATGGCAGTCTGTTGAAAGACCAAAATTTCTAACCTTTTTTCTTGTGAAAGGCAGAACCGCTTATTTGGCACAAGATATCTTCATGCCCCGTTCTCTTAAATAATCAGCTATTGCGTTCGAAGCTTCGTGCCGCCGATGCTTGACAACTTCTAGAGACTTGTTCGATGTCCTTATGCAAATGTCATCAGCATATATATATATATATATATATATATATATATATCTGTCTTTCAAGATGTTAGCGATCCATTTGAGAACTCGGCGAGAGTTGAGAGTCCGAGCAGAACATCAGAACATGAAGCTAGGTGACTGACCGAGTCAAAGGCCTTCTTAATATTGCTACACGCGTGCGGTATTTGATTGTTCGAACGAGGCGCGTGGGCGCCATCCCTCGAGAAAAGAGGAGGAAGGATGAACTGGGCTCGCGCTGTGAATCTAACCGGTCAGCGCTGCAACCGCTGTTGTAAATATAACCTGTAAATTGTTGCTCGTCTTACTGACTCGTCCTTCGCGTAACATTGTGGTGGAGGTGGAACGTTCCTCGTCCTCGCCACGGAGTTCCGAAGCGGCCGCACCGTCGCCTTCTCAGCCATGGCTTCCGATGGAACTACCCCGTCGCCACCTACACCTGCGGTACCAACAAGAACGTACGTTACGGCTCCTAGTCTCCATGATCCTGGGACATTCTCCACCCAAAATGACGTTAACGTCGACGACTGGCTCAGCATGCATCAGCGTGTTAGCCAAAGCCACCACAGGGACCCTACCATCATGCTTGCCAATGTAATCTTTTATCTGGACGGGATACCGCGTGTCTAGTTTCGCACCCATGAGATCAAGCTCTCCAGCTGGGACATTTTCAAAGAGCGGCTTCCCGACCTATTTGGCAACCCGTCAGGTCGCCAACAGGCTGCGCGAAAAGAGCTTGCCACCCGTGTCCAGTCGTCGAACGAATCGTTTGTCTCCTACATACAGGAACTGCTCGCGCTTTACCGGAAAGTCGACAAGCACATGACCGAGGTTGACAAGGTTGGCCATATCCTAAAAGGCAACGCGGACGACGCCTTCAATTTGCTCGTCTATAACGATGTTTCTACCATCGACACCATCGTCAAAGAATGCCGCCGCTTCGAGGTAGCCAAAAGCCGCCGCGTCGTCCCACAGTTTTCCCGGCTCCCAAACGCCCCTGCCACGTCCTCTTGCTCCGCTCTTACCGCCACACGACCATTTCAAGAGAACGCAACAAAGAGCATAGACATCACCATATGCTGCTGAGATGATTCCAATTCACGTGAGACATGCGCAGGTACTTGTGCTCTCAAAGGGATGAATGCCTGCTGGGACTCATGTTGGCGGTCGACAACACTTGGCGACGTCTTTCCTTGGCTGTCTTTCTTGCTTGGTTTGCCTTTCATCTCCTGTAAACCATTAGCCACCATCGTATACGTTTTCTTGCGCCCCGCTGATTGTAACGGAGAAGCTGCTTTCACTGGGTTGACAGCATCTAAGTACTGAGGAGGCGAGTCTTGCTTCGGGGTCCGACCATGTAATATTTCTTGTCGCCGGAGTAATGAAGCCGCTTGATGCTTGGGACATCTAGCGTATGAAGCCATGTGTTTTCTGTTGCAGTTGGCGCACTTGGGTTGATTTCTCGACGTGCAGGCTTTATAATCATGGGCTCCCGCACAGATCTTGCATCGCAATTGGCCATGGCAGGACTTAGCGACGTGGCCAAATCGCTGGCAACTGTAGCACCGAGTTGCACGTTCTTCGACTGGATGACTCGTGAATCCAAGTAGGACGCGAATTCGCAATGGTTTGTCAGGCAAGAATTGTAGGATGACGCTCCCAAGTGCATGTGGTTCCACTGTTACATCTTCTCGCCGGAGCCATCTGGTCTGCCTCTTAACGGAGATGACGCCGCTATCTTGTAGGTACTCAAGTAGTAGGTCTTTAGCGTATTGAATTGGAACATGTGTTATTTTTCCAAGATTTCTCGTGTACGATGGTGGTACGTATGGTTTCACTGCAAGGCCTGCAACATGATTTCACTCAAGTAGTCTCGTAGAGGCAGCGAGACAAGACACATTGACGGAAGTTACCTTCCCTCGTTACGCGAAATGATTGTACCTTCTCTATTGCCATGGTAATAATCTCACTGGCCAACTTGTTTGGATTCACTTTTCAAAACGACGCTTCCGGGTCGGTGAGCTTGAAAATCATTGGTATTCCCACTTGGCGTGATTTCTTGTACGTCACCCTGGTGAACGATCTTTCTTCCGCTTCCATGTGGGCGGTTTCAACTATGGTGGCATCACTGTACGGCTCGTGATCGCCACTACATGGCCTCTTGGGAGAGTTCGTCTCGAGGTCAGCATCCGTTGTCGCATTAGGGTTGAAGTGGTCACTGCCAGCCGACTGTACAGGGGGCGCTTGTTATTCTGCAGTAGCATTCATCTCTCCCCTTGCATCAGGAAAGCGCTGAGAGGAATGGGGTCCTTTCTTTGACAACTCCTTCGGTTGCGGTGGGAGCCGCTGGTACGGCTTGGAGGCCAAAAAGTCCTCCCGCCTGGTGAGGCGGGTAGTCGTCGACCGAATTTCGGCTACTGAGTGCTGAAGTAAAGCGAGGAAACTCACAAATTAAGACAAAAAAGCGGTTCCCTGAGAAGCTCACGTCCGGCGTTGGCTCACGTCTCCAACCTGTTCCTTTGGTTGACGAAAGTTTAGTGTTGCTCTTATTCTATTGGAGATTATCTTGGTAAATAGTTTATATAATACTGGGAGTAAGCTAATGGGCGTATAATTTTTCAATTCTTTAACGTTTCCTACTTTGTGGATTAGTATAATCTTTGCATTCTTCCAGTTTTCTGGGACCTTTGCAGTCGATAGACAATTCGTATAAAGAGCCGCCAGTTTGCCAAGCATTATGTCTCCTCCATATTTGATTAAATCGACTGTTATTCCATTTTCTCCTGCCGCTCTTCCTTGTTTCATGCCTTGCAAGGCCATTCTGGCCTCATCGCCAGTTATAGGAGGAGCTTCTGTATCCTGTTCATTACTGTTTCTAATGGAGGTATCCTGACTCCTCTGGGTATTGTACAGGTCAGTATAGAATTATTCCGTTTGTTTTACTGTATCTTCAAGATTGCTGATGATATTACCCTGTTTACCGCTCAGTGCGTACATCTTGGTTTGTCCTATGCCAAGTTTCTTTCTCACTGACTTCAGGCGGGGACGTGCGTACATCTTGGTTTGTCCTATGCCAAGTTTCTTTCTCACTGACTTCAGGCGGGGACGACGACGAAGTGTCTTCTTGTCAGAACGCTTGTTTCTGTGCTCTCTGATTTTTTGGTGAAATCTTCGCCTCTCGAGGTGCCTCACCTCCCCGTCTTGCGGCCATGGACGCGGAGCATGCCAGAGGCCCACCTGGCCAGAAGTCATCACGGCTGTCAACCGCAAGGAAGCGAGTTGGCTCCACCAGCGACACCGAGGACACCGAGCTGTACTCTATGTCGGAAGACGACTCATCCGACGACGGCTTCATACCCGTCCGGAGTAAGAGGGCGAAGAGAAAGACCGCCAACACAGCGCCGTCAACTCCTGCGAGCACTACGACTATGAAGTCAAGGCCTGCGCGCTGGCCACACGTCATCATCTTTATGCCGGAAGAACCGTCAAGCAACCTACGGTTGCTGAACAGGCAAGCCCTATCCATTTTTCTGGAACGTGCGGTGCCGAATCAAATTAAAGACATCAGAATAAACCCACGCAAGAATATACTCGCCATAGACGTGTACAACGCGAGTGCGCTTGGAACACTTCAGGAAATCACGGAGCTAGGTGGAATCAAAATGCGCCCCTTCATCCCGATCGACGACACATCGATAGCTGGTGCAATTTACGACATTGACACTGCCATTCCCAATGGTGATTTACCTAGCCTCATCAAGCCGGCAAACGAGGGCACGATCATTACGCAAGTGCGCCGTCTTGGGAATACGCGCTGCGTAAAAGTAATTTTCAAGGGGGATTGCATACCATCCCACGTTAAAGTCGGACATTTTCGACATCCGGTTCGACCATTCATCCAGAAGCCGCTTCAATGCCATCAGTGCTTCAGGCTGGGACACGTCAAGGGCGTGTGTCCCAACTCGCTACTGTGTCCCCGTTGCGCTGAACCTCATGCAGAAGAGACCTGTGGTGCCACAGTTCTGAAGTGCGCCAACTGTGGCGGCCCTCACGTAGCCTCGTCGAAGGACTGTCCCCGCATCAAGAGGGAGCGCGCGGTTCTTAAGCAAATGGCCAGAGACAATTCGGCCCACAGGGAGGCAGCCGAAGTAGTTCGGCGTCGGCGTCGACGTCGACACCGTCGTACGTCTTCAAAGAAGGCGCATACGCGAATCGATAGTACCCCCTCCACTACGGTACCACTTACTCGCGCCGCGAAAGGCCCTACCACTTCCACGAGGGAATCAGATAAGACTCTTTCTTTAGAGGAATGGCCTGCGCTACCGAGCCGCTCCCTTGCTAGGGAACCTCAGAAGGTCACGGCGCCACCGGAGCCTTCTTCGGCCATTGATGATTCGCCTAAACCAGATGGTCAAGTCATCGCGGTGCTACGTTCCCTCATGGAGGCTATTCGAACGATTTTAGTTGAGATGGGGACACCGTCTGCTCGAAGCGCACTTAAAGTGCTGGACGCCTGAAGCCCAGTGCTTGAATCCCTCAACTAGAAAGATGGCCACCCATACCCCATCCTTCCGAAAAGAAGTCAAGGCAGCGTCCGTCATGCAGTGGAACGCCAGAGGGCTAAAATCACGAATTTCAGATTTCCGTCAGTATGTGTACACCAATATGTTTCCACTCATTGTCATTTGTGAGCCCAACTTGTCGAAACCAATCCGACTGTCAGGGTACGAATGTTTCGTGTCCTCAACAAATAGCACATGCAGCAAAATCATCGTTTTTGTTCGTCGTGAACTCACCTATGTTTTGCAACCAATTGCGCCCCACGACGACAATCAGTACATTTGCATCACAGTTAAAAAGAACAAACTCTTGTTTACTCTCATAGGCGTGTATATATCGCCTTCCAGCAATTTCGACACTAGAAGATTAGCGGATATCTTGAGTGTTTGCCCCGCCCCATGGATCATCATAGGTGATTTCAATGCACACCATCCAGCATGGGGAAGTACAAAGACAAATGCAAAAGGACGAAGATTATCAAACATCGCATACAACTATGGCCTTACTCTCTTGAACGATGGCAGCCCCACCTTTCTTCGAGGCGTGTCATACGGCAGCTGCCTCGACCTTGCTTTCGTCTCCAACTCTCTCGCCAGATGTGTGAAGTGGTTTCCAGATATTGAGACACATGGGAGTGATCACATTCCCACCTATCTGAACATCAAAGGCTTGTCGTCTAGATCTGGCCCACGGAATACCATTCGGACGATTCAATGGGCCAAGTTCAAATCTGATATGGAAGATGCCTGCAGCGAGGGCCTACCCTCTGGGTTAGAACAAACAATTAAAAATACGATGCGAAACGCCACTCGCATGCTGACGATCTCTTACACGCGAAACGACTCCGACATAGAATTAGAGCGACTTCGCGCACTACGTCGCCGGGCGGAACGTCGATATCGGCGTACAAAATCAATCCATGACCTTAGGGCAGCCAGGAGGATACAAAAGAAGATTCAGCGTCGTATGGATAGATTAGCGTCTGAACGTTGGGCAACGTTTTGCAAGACCCTCGACCCCCGCAAGCCGCTATCTCATATTTGGAAAACGGTGCAAGGTCTGCGTTGCCTTCCGGAACAGCGTTTTCCCTTCAAGGCGCTCGCGCTTTTCCAAGGGCGGCAAGACATCGATGTCGCAGAAGACTTTTGTGCGCGGATGGCAGACCAAGCGACACGTCCAGACCCTCCAGCCCGAGATGACGTCCCCCATTCCCGTGATTGCCGCATGGACCTTCCTTTCTCAATGGAGGAGCTCGAGGCAGCACTAGCTCTCTGCAGGCGCTCATCATCTCCGGGCCCAGATGGTATATCATACCGAGCCTTGTGCTATCTCGGAGAATCCGCACGATAGCACTATTGAGTCTCTACAACACCTCATGGCAGGAGGGAAATGTTCCTGACGAATGGAAAGTGAGCCGCCTGGTGCCAATCTTGAAGCAGGGCAAATCCCTGCTAGAGCTCGCCTCTTACCGCCCAATAGCGTTGGCCAGCTGTGTAGGAAAGATAATGGAACGGATGATCCTTGGCCGCCTGGAATGGTACCTTGAATACTACAAGATTTTTCCGAATTCCATGGCTGGTTTCCGACGTGACCGCTCTTCCATCGACAATGTAGTTGATCTCGTTTCATATGTCCAGCACGAAAGGTCCCGTAAACGTTTATCTGCAGCTTTATTCTTAGATGTGAAAGGGGCATACGATAACGTATTACATGAGGCAATTCTCGACGCTCTTGTGACGGTTGGCCTAGGTGGTCGAGTATTTTTGTGGATTACAAGTTACCTTTCTGCAAGATCATTCTATGTGTTAACCGACGATGGCCCAACTACGCGACGCTATACCAGCAGGGGCGTTCCTCAAGGCGGTGCTCTTAGCCCGACGCTATTCAACCTCGCTCTTATTGGGCTCGCTGCACACTTGCCAACTACCACCAAAATTTCAATATACGCAGATGACATCTGTGTCTGGACTTCGGCAGTCACACGTCCTCAGGTACGTGCACGGCTTCAAAGAGCGGCTACTTTGACAGCGAGCTACTTGTGTGAACAAGGTCTGAGCATATCGCCAGAAAAATGCGCCCTAGTAGCATTTACTCGCAAACCAATGACGCCTTATGTCATCTCAATCAATGGGCGGACCATTTCCTATGTCAGAACCCACAGATTTCTTGGCGTAATTATCGACCGAGACCTCAGTTGCAGCCCGCACGTGGCCTACATGAAACGGCGCCTGACAGCAACCTCCCAGTTGTTTAAATACTTGACAGGAAAGACGTGGGGGATGTCAGTAGACGCAATGCTGAGACTCTACAGAGCTCTCTTTCTCGGTTTCTTAAGATACAGTCTACCTGTACTGACCAACACCTGCAAGACAAATATTCGTGTTCTGCAGGCAGCACAAGCTCAAGCACTCAGAGTTTGTCTTGGTTTGCCCAGATGCGCGTCAACTGAGGCAACTATTGCGATTGCTCGGGACCATCCAATGCAAACTCACATCACGGTGGAAGCCCTGAGAACGCATATCAGACATTTTGCACGTGCCCCCTATCACCACCTTGCAACACTACCTTCAGACAGGCACCAAGCATCATTCTCTAAAACTATCGTCAAGTACAACGACAAACTTCCCTCGGGCTTCACCGCCCCATCTAAGCCACCGATACCCCCTTGGTGCCTTGTCAGCCCCACAGTCCACCTCAGCGTACCAGGAATCGGGAAAAAGTCTGAGCTGTCGTCGCCTGTGCTCAAACAACTGTCTCTGCTTCTTCTACACGAAAGGTACGCGGAGAGTGCACATATTTATACAGATGGTTCCGCAAACATCCAGTGTTCGTCCGGTGCTGTGGTCGTCCCAGCAAGAGGTCTTACCATCAGCTTTAGGACTGACCACCCAACGACATCTACATCTGCAGAACTAGCTGCTCTTCGCGCTGCTCTTAGTTTCGTCAATCGGGAACCACCTCGACAATGGTCAATTTTCAGTGACTCAAAGGCAGCCCTCCAATCTGTGCTATCAGCTCTGCGTCGCGGGCCATTCGAACAGCTCGTGCTCGATATTAGATGCCTGCTTCATACATCACATGAGAAAGGACATCACGTGACGTTTCAGTGGCTGCCAAGTCACTGCGGCGTCATAGGAAATGAAGACGCTGATAAAGCCGCTCGGACAGCTCTTGAAGACACACAGGAAGAGGCCATACCACATTCGCGGTCCGACGCAGCCAGCAGACTTCAAGTGCTTGCACGGGAGATCACGCTCTCTCTATGGTGCACACCAAGCAGCCAGACCAACCGCAGCAATCATCAACACGACCTGCCCTCATTGATGCGTCTCTGTATGCCAACTGGACTCCGCCGAAGTGATGCCACCCTGCTTTATCGCTTATGGCTAGGGGTGGCCTTCACGAAATCCTACTCGTTTCGCATTGGAATGGCCGACAACGCTCTCTGCAATGCCTGTCTTTGCGAGGAGACGCTGGAACACATTCTGTGCGACTGTCCTGAATATAATGTTCAGAGACAGTCCATGGCGTCTGTTCTAGCGCACCTGGACAATAGACTATTGTCAGTTGCAACCATTTTCACACATCGCCGACAGAAGACATCGCAGCTGAAGGCGACGAAGGGACTACTTCGGTTTGTGAAGGATACGGGCTTGGACAAGCGGCTGTGACAGTGATATCGCGTACTGCGCAAGAGTGACGGACTGTAACTGACGATGTGTTCGCTGTGCTATGTGCTCTCTCTCTCTCTCCTCCCATCTTTCATCTCCCCCATCCCGCTCCCATGTGTAGGGTAGCAAACCGGTTAAACGAAACTGGCTAACCTCCCTGCCTTCCTTCTCCACTTTTTCCTTCCTTCCTTCCTGACTTCAGGCTGCGTCCATTTTTTACGGCTTCTTCAGCCTTTCTCATGTTATAGTTTGAGAAAGTTATGTTAGGTTTTTATAGCTTGAGTTGGACACTTTCATCATTTGTCGTTTCTTTATTAGGTCCTTTGTTATTTGGGAGAGCCTGTCTACTGGTTGTCTTCGTGCCTTTTTGCCTCCCACTTCACTTGCTGCCTCTTAAGCCAGCCTAGTTACGATTTCATTCGTTAGTTCTATGTCATCATCATCATCTCTCTGTTCTAAAGCTGCAAATTTGTTTGCATGTACCAGCCTAAGTTTGTCTGCTTTTACCCTTACTGCCTCTAAGTTGACTTGTTTCTTCTTGACCAATTTTACTCTTTGTTTCTTCAAATTGAGGTGAATCCTAGCCCTCACTAATCTATGATCACTGAACTTTACCCTACCTATCACTTCTACATCCTGCACTATGCTGGGATTGGCAGAAAGTATGAAATCAATTTCATTTCTTGTTTCCCCATTAGGGCTCTTCCAGGTCCACTTTCTGTTTCTACGCTTCCTGAAAAAGGTGTGCATTATTCTCAGCTTCTTCATTTCTGCGAATTCTACCAGCACCTCTCCTCTAGCGTTTCTAGAATCGACGCTGTAGTTGCCAATTGCCTGTTCACCCGCCTGCATTTTCCCCACTTTTGCATTGAAGTCACCCAATGCTACTGTATATCGAGTTTGCACTTTTCTCATCGCTAATTCAACATCTTCATAATACTGATCTACTTCCTCATCGTCGTGGCTGGATGTTGGAGCGCAGGCTTGTACTACCTTTAATCGATACTTATTAAGTTTGATTACGACTACAACTACCCTTTCATAAATGCTGTAGAATTCGTCAATGCTGCCCGCTAGGTCCTTATGGATTAGGAATCCTATCCCGTATTGCTTCTTACCTGGGAGACCTCTATAGCAGAGGACATGGCCGTTATTCAGCAATGTATAAGCCTCACCAGTCCTTCTAACCTCACTAAGGACGATGATATCCCAAACAGTGTCTGATATTTCCTCGAATAGTACTGCTAAGCTAGCCTCACTCAACAGTGTTCGGCAATAAAAGGTTCACAGGGTCAGTTTCGATTGGCGGCCTGTCCGGACCCAGAGATTCTTAGCATCCTCTGCTGCGTTACAGGCCTGACCGCTTCCTTGCCGATGCTCCGTAGCTCCCACCGATGCTCCGTAGCTGCTGGGGACTGAGGACCATGAGCTAATTGTAGATATCATCGGGAAGGTTGTGGCCGAATACTGCACCAGGGAGGCCAATTCCTGTTCTGGTGAGGGAGTGTCTTTGTTCAAGCTTAGTGGGCCTTCCTAATTTGGTTTTCCATGGATTAGTATAGCACCACTCACTCTCGGCATCTTTCACCGGAATCAGAAGCCACTCCAAGCCTGAAGATGTAGTACACTGGAGGATGTCATACGCAGATACACCATCGCAAATTAAAAAAAAAGGGGGGAGGGGGGGATTTGAACTTTCGACTACCGCAACCGAGCATAAGACAAAGCTCAGTAAGATAATCCCGCAGGCGGCTAGGCTACCTTACCGCCTAGAATTGCGGCCCCGAGGGTCCTACGTGCCTAAAAGATCCGCTGATATGTCCACCCTGACATTGTGGTTGCATGACATAGGGTCAATTCTTGATGGCCCTAAGCTCTTGTTTCCCGAATCTCACGCATGCACGCGGTCTTGAGCGCGCCTAGGTACACGGTATATTTTCGCTGAATTTGAACAGCACTTAACACTTGTGCGTAAACAAAAAAATCGGAAAAGTTTTCAGCGGTTACCGAGAGGCCCCGAGTTGCGTATGATGCGCTCGTCGCGTCTGCTTGTCCCTTGGCGTCTGAAAACCAGCGCACCGGGGTAGCTATACAGAACGGTCAGTCGCACCGCCGTCTCAATACCGCTCTAAGTCTCGCGCGAACGGAGCGACCTTGAAAGCTCCCAATGGTGCCTCCACCCTTTCTTCAGCTTTGAAGAAAGAGAAGAAGGAAATGGAGAAGGAGGAAATGAGAAGGAGGAAATGGAGGGGGGGGGGAGGCCACTGACCCCGTGGGAACGCTGCGGCCCTAAACGGTAGAATAATGAGCACCTTTTTCAGGAAGCGTAGCAACAGAAAGTGGACCTGGTGAAGCCCTAATGGTGAAACAAGAAATGAAATCGACTTCATACTTTGTGCCGATCCCAGCATAGTGCAGGATGTAGAAGTGATAGGTAGGGTAAAGTTCAGTGATCGTAGTTAGTGAGGGCTAGGATTCACCTCAACTTGAAGAGATAAAGAGTAAAATTGGTAAAGAAGAAACAAGTCAACTTAGAGGCAGTAAGGGTAAAAGTAGACAAACTTAGGCTGGTACTTGCAAACAAATTTGCAGCTTTAGAACAGAGAGACGATGATGATGACATAGAACTAATGAATGAAACCGCAAATAGGCTGGCTTCAGAGGCAGCAATTGAATTGGGAGGCAAGGCACCAAGGCAACCGGTAAGCAAGGTCTCCCAAGTAACAAAGGACCTAATAAAGAAACGACAAAAAATGAAAGTGTCCAACGCAAGAGATAAGATAGAATTCACGGAACTATCAAGTCTGATCAACAAGGCGAAAATAAGTGATATTCGAAATTATAACGTGAGAAAGACTGAAGAAGCCGTAAAAAATGGACGCAGCCTGAAACCAGTGACAAGGAAAGTTGGCATAAGACAAACCAAGATGTATGCACTGAAAGATAAGCAGGGCAATATGATCAGCAATATCGAAGCTATAATAAAAGCAGCGGAAGAATTCTATACTGACCTGTATAGGACCCAGAGGACTCAGGAGTACTCCATTCGAAAAAAATAATGAACAGGCTACAGAAACTCCTCCTATAGCTAGCGATGAGGTCAGAAGGGCCTTGCAAGACATGAAACGGGGAAAAGCGGCAGGAGAAGATGGAATAACAGTCGATTTAATCAAGCATGGAGGATACATAATGCTTGGAAAACTAGCGGTTCTTTATACGAAGTGTCTATCGACTGCAAGGGTCCCAAAAAACTGGAAGAATGCAAACATTATACTAATCCACAAAAAGGGAGAGGTTAAAGAATTGAAAAATTATAGGCCCATTACCTTGCTCCCAGTATTATAAAAAATATTTACCAAAATAATCTCCAATAGAATAAGGGCAACACTGGACTTTAGTCAACCAAAGGAACAGGCGGGTTTCAGGAAGGGATACTTTACAATGGATCACATCCATGTCATTAATGAAGTTATCGAGAAATCTGCAGAGTATAGTAAGCTTCTCTATATGGCTTTCATAGATTACGAAAAGGCATTTGATTCAGTAGAGATACCAGCAGTCATAGGGGCATTGCATAATCAAGGAGTATAGAACGCTTACGTAGATAACTTGGAAAATATTTACAGAGGCTCTACAGTTACCCTTATTCTATACAAGAAAAGCAGGAAGATACCTATAAAGAAAGGGGTCTGACAGGGAGACACAATATCTCCAATGATATTCACTGCGTGCTTGGAAGAAGTATTCAAGCTATTAAACTGGAAAGGCTTAGGAGTAAAGATTGACGGCGAATATCTCAGCAACCTTCAGTTGTTCTATTCAGCAACAATGCAGACGAGTTACAACAAATGATTCAGGACCTTAGCCGAGAAAGTGTAAAAGTTTGGTTGAAGATTAATATGCAGAAGACAAAGATAATGATGAATAGCCGGGCAAGGGAACAAGATTAAAGGATCACCAGTCAGCCTCTAGAGTCTGTGAAGGAGTACGTTTGCCTAGGTCAATTATACACAGGGAACCCTGATAATGAGAAAGAAATTCATAGAAGAATAAAAATGGGTTGGATCGCATACGGCAGACATTTTCAGGTCCTGATTGGTAGCGCTGACCATTATCATTGAAAAGGAAAGTGTACAATCAGTTCAATTTACCAGAGCTGACATATGGGGCAGAGACTTTGGAGACTGAGAAAAAAGCTTGAGAAGAAGTTAAGGACCGTACAAAGAGCGATGGAACGAAGATTGCTAGGCATAACATTAAGAGACGGAAAGAGAGCGGTTTGTATCAGAGAGGAAACGGGTATAGACGATATTCTAATGGACATGGGGAGAAAGAAATGGAGCTGGGCAGGTCATGTAATGCGCCGGTTAGATAACCGTTGGACCATTAGGTTTTCAGAATGGGTACCAAGAGAAGGGAAACGCAGTCGAGGACGGCAGAAGACTAGGTGTAGCGATGAAATTAGGAAATTCACGGGCGCTAGTTGGCGCAGGACAGTACCCGGGTAATTGGAGATCGCAGAGAGAGGCCTTCGTCCTGCAGTGGACATAAAGCAGGATGATGATGATGATGATGATGATGACATTCAGACCACATTCATGCACGTAAACTAGAAGAATGAATGGAATAGTTGGTAATGCAACGTTTGCCCATGTATTAAGTTGCAGACAAAACAACGAAGAAATTGACCTAGATCGAACACACCGCATACCGTATCTACTTGCATAATGATAGCACTGTTTGAAGATGCTTTCTTCATATTTTGTGGTATTGTATGGAATGAGTCGGTTATTTTCAACACCGTGCGTATAAAAGCGAATTGATTTTGTTTGCAATGCCGCACATACACCACTTTTGCACGTTTTGCCTCTACGCACAGTATTCCTATGAGGTCTACACACCAAAATGACACATGCTTGTAATTTACTTTTTTTTTTCAGCTGATGCCGTCCAGTGGAGCCTCCTACGTGAAATACTGCTGCTGACCATGGTGCGCCAACGTTGGATGAATTCACAAAAATCCTTGAACGAGCATCTATATAGACTAAATAAACATTTCCTTTTATTTGTATAACTTCCATACTTGCTTTCAGCCACAGTACACGTATCCACAACTGCTCAGGCTTAGACCCTGCCTCAATGATAGTTCCGGCTTCACATGTTTTACTTATCCGCAAGAAAAGTGGTAAAATAGTTATCGGCAAAGCGGTCAGGCAAGGAGACACAATTTCTCCAATGATATTCATTGCATGCCTAGAAAAATATTCAGGCTGTTAGATTGCAAGAAGAATAGGAGCGACGATAAACGGTGAATCTCTCAACAACGTTCAGCTTGCCGATCACATTGCCATGCTCAGCAACGCTGGGGACACATTGCACCAATTGACTGAAGACCTTAACCGAGAAAGTATAAGAGTAGGTTGAAGATTATTATGCAGAAGCCGAAGGTAATGTGTTAATGTGTTAATGTGCTATTGTATTATTTACTATATTGTTAAATTACTAATAGGAGGTCTTCCTGACAGTTTTTGTGTCTCCGGGATCTCCTCCTGTACTAATGATGAGTGATGAAATAAATAAATGAAAAAAATGTTGAACGACCTATCAACCAAATTAAAATTCATGATCGTCAGTCACCCTCTAGAGTGCGTACAAGAGTAAATTTATCTAGGCCAATTGTTCACAGGGAATCCTAATAATGAGAAGTACGAATAATGTTCATGTACGAAGTTAGAATTCCAGAAGATGCGTTACTATGTCGTACAGAAAGGAAGTTTCGTACATCACAAAGAAGAAAAGGTCAGAGCTTAACAAAACCACGCTGTTCTTTCTGTACTATCCCACGATTATAATTATCTTTCAAATATCATAATCAATATTTATTTTTAAAATTCTTACCTTAAGTTATCGAGGGAAAGCATAGGGAAGTCCCGAGATGGAGATTCAAGACGATGAGCAAAACAGGAACAAGGTAAAAGCGTGGCCCGCGTTTCGACAAGTGCACTTCGTCTTTTTCAAGGCGACATATGTATCCTTGAAAAAGACAAGTCCCCTTGTCGAAACGTTGGCCCCCGCTTTTACCTTGTTCTAGTTTTGCTCATTACTTTAAGTTATAACATTTTATACGACCGCTCCCTTTCCCCCTAACAAACCGGCCTTGCCCAGTTCTTGCTGGGCAAGGCCGGTTTGGTTCTTGCCCAGTTCCCCCTAGAGGGTGCATGCAATTAGTTAAAGAAGAAACAGGCAACCAAAACAAACATACGAGACAAGATGAGCTTGATAGGAAAGAACAGCAAATAAGATGCTGTTCCTCACTGTGGAAGAATGATGCTGTCGCAGTAAATAAGCTCAGAGCCGAAGGAATTGCTGTAGTCCGATGCATTTCTTTTTCTTACAATTTAGGTTTGCTTTTTATCATAAAGCAAAACACGCAATTGGATGATATATGAATGTTTTTGTGAAAGAAATCTAATGTTTTGCTAGAATATAATAACTTTGTTGGAGGCTTTGTTGGAAATTCAGGCGCAGGCGTTATTGCTTCACAGCAATAACGCCTGCGACGACGAACGACTCATGTAAGTAGACGTATGCCTATAGAATTTTCACAATCATGCCTCTGGGGCATACTAAATCTAGCCGCCAGGTAACAATTGGGGAATGCAATCGTTAATAATGTTATTGATATACGAGTGCCCATTGAGTACTTAACATTTCTTGCTTGCAACTCGACGGGATCATGTAAAAAGGAAGTTCGGTATAGTGTGTTCGTGACAGGATAAAAGCAACGCCCGTGGTGATAATCACAGCGGCATATTTTTCAACGACCTCAGGTTCAAAGCTCGGCTCATTGTTTGTCTGTATACGCGGGCGGTTCCACTAGCCTCTTTCACCCTTCATTGAAACGCGGCCGACACGGATGGATCTTGTATCCGCGATCTCAGAATGACGACCGACGTTGTATGCCCAGAGCACCGAAACCGAGCAAATATTCTGGATATTGCAACATACAGCGGCTCTTGAGCAAAAGAATAATGAAAAAGGAAAAAAAAAGAAAGAGATAAACGCAGTCGCTGCAGTCAAGTGGCAATTCCTTCGATAACTCCAGCTATCAACACTTATCTTTTTTTTTATTCGTTCACGCTATAGAATCCCCAGTCCTCGCCGCAGCATGCGAGGCTAGCATTCCGTGCTCATTGTTAGTTCGTTGGCCAGGACGTGCTGCACTTAGCAACAAGTATAACTTATTGTGGCCTGCTCGGTTTTCTGTGCGGTCTGTCGCTATCGAAGAGGGTGCGGACGGTGCCAGTGCATTCTAAGTGCAGTGTACGAGGAGTGTGCGATAACTGTATCTGAGTGGGATTATTGTTGATTCTTCTCGAGTTCCTTCTATGGAGCATGTTCTCCTAGAAGGGTGGACAGTTCCGCCAATTACTAAGCGAATAAGAGGGTTTGGGCTTTTCAATTCGCAATTTTTTTTTCGCTCGACGCTGGCTTTTGAGCTTTCTTTAATACAAAAAAATACCAATTTGATGTATATTTTAGTACTCATTACTCCTTTCGCATGTTCAATTTTACAGGTGGCCGGGACTGCAACGTTTAGGTATACCCATGACTCTCATCTGGGCAGACAAGAGCAACCCAACACTGCATCAACACCATTGCTTAGCGCAGAGTAACTTTAAGCCGGTTTTCGAGCGTTGTTGGTGTGCTTTCACAAAGTCGGCTATCGCGCGAGACGCACGTGATGGTATAACGTCAAAAGTTTGTATTCTTTTAGACCAGTTTACATAACCTAAAAAAAATAAGATATCCGCTTTGTTTTCGGCGATTCGTAGACAAACCATGCCAGTTATAAGGCGTGTTTTTAGAAGGTTGCCCGCTTGTTTACCCAAATTCATTCTGTCCCGTAGAAACTGTTCAATTAGGCGAAAGACTTCATAAAAGGGACCGGGTCTATGAGTTTCACCTTCGCTCCATGAAACGGAAACAAACAAACCAAACAAGAAGAGAAAGGTAAGATGACGAACAACATGTTTATGTTTCTTTCCTTGTGTTCATTTGTTCAAGTGTCTCTATGAATGAAACAATAATTTTGTATTACACACCAGCTCCCTCCCTCTATGTAATGCCCTCTAGGGCATTTAGGGTACTGTAATAAATAAATAAATAAATAAATAAATAAATAAATAAATAAATAAATAAATATTCCCCATTGCTTAAGCAATCAATTCACTAACATGCAAGGAAAGGAAGAAGAGTGCTATCTATTGCGCGAGGAAAGAGAGGTGCTGAAAATCCGAGTCCCGTAACAACAAGGGACACGCCAGCTATTTCAAGTACCCAATTCGCAGGAAAGAAGTCACAACAACGAACAATATATATATATATATATATATATATATATATATATATATATATATATATATATATATATATATATATATATATATATATATATATATATATATATATATATATATATATATATACATACATACATACGTCGCAAACATTTACTGCGCAACAAACCAGGCGGCTAAAGCCTGTTTCAGTGCAGTTTTTGGTGATTTCCAATGGCCGAACACGTATGGAGCACTTAGAAATGGTCACAAGCTGCTCCAGTGCGGGCTCGTGCTGATGGTCTCGGCGTCACCTACGAGAGTGGTGCGAGCTTTCACGAGGGTCGATCTCTGGTAGTGCAGTGTGTTCCTGTTCACCTGCTGGGAAACCGCTAGCAGGGTAGTTGCTTGCTCCATGCAAATCACACTGAAAAAGCTTGGCCTCTTTGTATTCTTTAGCTTATTGTGCGTAACTGCTGTATATAAAGAGCGCGCAATTCAATAATAATAAAACTACGCTAATTGCCGGTGGAAATACTGTACAATCAATGTACGCTCAATCATCATGAAACAAAGCCACGTATCTACCACTAAATTAAAAAGAAAAAGAACAATTGTACATTTGAACTAAAAAAGAAGAAAAGACATGAGTGCAGGACATTTGATGGTTTATTTCTCGGCGCGCTACACTCTGCAATGCAATGCAACTTTTTTTTTTGTTCGGTATATTAACTGGCGCCTTTTTATTTTTACCTTTCACGTTTTGCTTTATGAGAACTTTGCGTGTTTCCCACACAAAGCACATGGAAGCATCTGCAGAGCACACACAACATATATACATATTCTGTAAAGCAGTCATTATGCCACGTAGGCCGCTATTTGAGGAGCTCGAAGTAGCTTTTTTCGCTAGGTAGGCAGGTAGAATTAAATGGAATTCAATTGGAGACATTGAAGCAGTACGCCTACGGCTACTATATTTCACTTATATGGAAATTACAAATTACCGTCAATGGATAAACAATTTAAAATAAACAAGGACGCCTTAGCGCACGCGCAAAGGCTAACACATAAAAGAAACACGTAACAAGACTAACGACGAACGCGAGTTACTGTGTATAACGTCGTCCCTTATATTTCGAGCAAATGTCCGTACTAGAGTAAAAAAAAAGTTTATCCTTGCAATGAAAGCTCTTGTTTCTCGTTGGAGCACATAGCTTTCATAAATATGAATTTAGGAAGTCTTAGATTATCTGAGCACGTCAAGAAGTCTGCTTTCCCATCTTATGGGCTTGTTCTTTCGATGGTAAAAGGTCTATGGACTGTCTATGCCCAATAGTCGTTAATAATTACGTTTCCCTCGGTGCGTTGTAGTTTATAGATTTCCAGCTTGGTTATTTGCCGACAGGCTGCAGGAAGAGGGTATGAGCCATGGTATGTGCTGACGTGTCTCACATGTGCTCCTCGATTTTTCGGCAAAAGGCCCGCTAATTCGCCCCAGCTCATGCAAGGTCTCACACAACGGCATCCGTGAAGTTACAAGGACCGTGTGGATACCGAAATCTGAGGTGCGAAACCATTTCTCTCCGATTTAGGAGGATTTTTTCTCCGAGCACAGTGTCGCTGCGAGCTAAGCCTGAAGAAAGCAGGACCTAGCGGCCGTGCTTAGGCGTGGTCCGGCGGGGCCATCGACCTTGCCGGGGACCTAGAGGCGACGTGCTTCAAGAAAATGGCGTCCGCTATGCGTGTGGAAGTGGACGGTGAAGAAATAATGCCGGAGCAAGTTTCCGAGAAGTTTGGCTGGCGCGTCGCCGGTGAGAAGAGGACCCAAGAGCAAGAGAGCAAGCTAAGTCTAACCCCGGTCAACAGGGGGCCGGCGGCTGCCGGGCATCGTCGCCCGCAGCGGAAAAATTTCAAGAGCAAGCTACTCAAGGCAGCGAGGATGCCTGTGTTGCCGAGGCAAGATATCAAGATCGTCATGTGTCCCAGGGGAGGTCTGGACATTGGGAAGTATCTAGATTCGAGATCAGCCGAGCCATCGTCGCAGCTGCGAATGTGAGTGGCGAGGAGGTGACGCAAGATGTTGTTTGCCCGAACAAACAGCAAAACATAGTTGTTATCAGTACGCCTAAGCGAGAGAACGCGGACCGCTACTCGGCAGTCAGAAGCCTCACTATCAACGGCACGGCACACGAAGTCAGCGCCTACGAGACCGCCCCCCACGGCACCGTTAAGGGCGTCATCAGGGGTGTCCCGATGACGGACACTATTCAAGAAATCAACGACTACATCGTTCAAGAGTATAACCCCACTGCTATGCAAGCCAACCGCATCGGCAAGACGACAACGGTGGTCATCGCATTCGACGGCGACAAGGTCCCGAACTACATCAGATACGGCAACCTGCTGGTCGAGTGTTCGTTGTATCGCAAGCAGATCGATATGTGCTACCGTTGTGGTCGCCTCGGTCACCGGATGGACGTTTGTCCTAACCCCGAAGACAAGATATGCCGCGGTTGCGGCATGAAGAATCCTGAAGAAAGCCATGTTTGCAGTAACCCCAAGTGCAGCCTCTGCGGGGGCAACCACTTCACCGCGGACAAGGAGTGCACAGCGAGGTTCAAGACGCCATACGTCGTTCGTAAACGGCGTTGGGAACGTCAGCAACGAGAACAGGTGCAGCAGCAGCGGCAGCAGCCGAGGGGGCCAGCGTGGCAGCAGACAGCGTGGCAGCCACCGAGCGGGCGTCGCAGCCGCTCCCAGACCAGGCGAGGGAGAAGCACGAGCGATACCAGGTCACCATCGGCAGCTGGGCCTCGCAGGCGAGAATCTCGTTCGAGGTCCAAGTCGAAGACCCGGCGGAGCAACGGCGCCGAGAAACAGGTGGGCTGGGCAGCGGGGTCTCCCGTCGCTCTCGACAATAGCAATTTCCCTCCCCTCCCCTCCTTCCGCTCTTCCAAAGACAACGAGTGTAGACACTGTTTGGAACTCAAGGAGATGATAGAGAGGCAGAACAATCAAATCAAGGACCAAAACAATCAGATAAAAGCAATGATGGAGCGTATCGAGACGCTCAGTAGAACAAAGAACAGTGATAATGACGTCATTGCAGTTAAAAGGAAAGTACCCAAGAGAGACACCACCAGCGCTACTCCAGCGGTGACGAAGCTGATCACGTCATCGGCGCAGATCACATCACCGGCGCTGACGCAGTCAGTGACGCAAACTCCACAGACAGAAACGGCAGTGGTTGCCATGGAGGAAGAGAAGGCTGAGGCCGCCGTTGCTCCGACAATGGAGTCGGTCATGAGCATGCTTACGCAAATCTCCAGCCAAGTTTCCCAAATGTCTACGCAAGTGAACAATCTAACAGTAAGAATGGATAATGTGGAGGCCAAACGCAGCCAACTCTCCGTTAGAGTCATGACGATGGATGCGAAAAATAAGCATCTCACCGTTGCCAAGATGAAGTCACCACGGCTTAATCTACGGGTCAGGCCGCGAAAAGTTGGTTCCGTGCGCAAATCTACCGCTCAAAAAGTAGAAAATGACGAAGACTAAAGGAAAGCAGAAAGAGACTGCGGTGTTATTTCAATGGAACTGTAGGAGTATTAGAAACAAGATACGGGAGTTACAACTATTCGTTGATAAATTGGACCAAAAACCGGATATCATAGCGTTACAAGAGACCAACGGCCGGGCCAAGCTCGCGGGATACATTACGTATACGGACCCTAGCGAAAAGGGTACTGCGATCTTGGTCCGCAGCAACGTGGCGGCCACACAACACGTGACCGCTCAGCGAGGCTGCGAACATACGCTCATCGAAATTCACAGCAGAAGAGTGGGGGGGGGACAAGAACTTTTTCGTCCTGAATGCTTATTGCCGACCGTCCAGCAGGGTCATTGACTTTGAAGGCACCATATTGGACTGCATTAAAGAAGCAAAAACAAGACCGATTTTAGTGCTAGGAGATTTTAACGCCGCCCACACGATGTGGGGTTATAAATATTCGTCCAAAAGAGGAAACCAATTGGTTAAAGCTATAGAGGACCACGACATGGAGGTGGTTAACGAACCGGGCGTACCAACCAGGACAGGCACTAGCACGGTCAGAGATACCACACCTGATCTGACGCTAGTTCGGGGGAACCTCGACGTAACTTGCCGTAACACGGGGGAAAATCTTGGCTCGGATCACGATATAATTTGTGTAACCCTCGGGGGGACTGACATCAAGGCGAAACTAGGTCAAGCCAACATTACAGACTGGGACCGGTTACGTAGAAGCGCAGACAGTGAAGGCGAGGATGAAAACCAAGACACCAAGACGTACGAGGCATGGGCCAAAAAGCAACGCGAATTTGTAAAGAAATTTACGCAGAAGATTACTACTACCACGCAAATTCCCTTCGTAGACAGCAGGCTTAGTCATATGTGGGCGGCCAGGCACGGTCTTACTCGAAGGTGGAAGAGGCAAAGACATAACAAGAAGCTTCGCAGACGTATACACGCGCTCAACAAGCAAGTGACCGAGTATGCGGAACAACTATGCAGGGAAAACTGGATGAAGATGTGTGATGACCTGCAAGGCACACTGTCTACGAAGAAGACTTGGAAGCTGTTGCGACACATCATAGATCCATTAAAAAGCAAGAGCGCATGCGTCCGAGACCTCACAAGAACGATCAACAGTTACGACGGTGACGGGGAGAAGCTCATTCGTGAACTCACAAGTAAATACCTCAAGACCGAGAAGAGCGGTAACCCGACTCACGAGTATGAAGGCGATAGCAACGTCGAGATGGACGAAGCCTTCACCGAACTGGAGCTGGTTGCGGCCATCGATGAAAGTAATCAAGGTAGCGCACCGGGAATTGACGGCGTTACATACAAGATGCTAAAAAATATGGGCGACAAAAGCCGAGCTGAACTGCTAAACCTCGTCAACGCGTCCTGGGAGAAGGGTTCGTTACCAAAAGAATGGAAAGAAGCGGAGGTGCATTTCATTCCGAAGCCGGGGAAACCACCCCACGTCGACAATGTACGCCCCATCTCCCTCACGTCATGTGTAGGGAAGGTGGTCGAGCGTATGGTGTTCAAGAGACTTCAGAGACATTTGGATGTCACTGATCAGATGCCACCGACCATGTACGGATTCCGGAGGCACCTGAGCACGCAAGACGTCTTGGTGCAAATACACGAGCTGGTTATCAAGCAAGCGAAGACCCCTACGCCAAGAGCTATCCTGGCGCTCGATCTCAAGGGGGCCTTCGATAACGTCACACACGAAAGTATTCTTCGTAACCTGCACCAAACGGGATGCGGAAAGCGGACATTCAAATATGTGCAGGATTTCTTAACCAATAGAACGGCAACCATCAAAATTGGAGAGGAGAAGTCGGAACCGATAGCCCTGGGAGACAGAGGCACTCCGCAAGGATCGGTTCTTTCGCCGCTTCTCTTCAACCTGGCACTCCTCCCTCTCCCGACTTTGCTTCAAGACATAGAGGGCATAGATCACGCTCTCTATGCAGACGATATCACTGTGTGGACGTCGAGGGCAGGGTCGGAGAGTTGGATGGAGGAGACCCTTCAGAGAGTGGCAAAGACCGTGCACGAGTTCGCTAAATAGTGCGGCCTCAGTTGCTCGCCACAGAAGTCCGAGTTACTCGTCATCAAGCCAAGAAGAAAGAAAGGAGACCAAGAGAACGTACGCATCACCATCGACGGGACGACCATAACACCAACCACGCAAGCACGTATCCTGGGTGTCATCTTCCAGAACAATGGCAAGGCGGGAGCGTCGATCGACAAAATCAAAGTTTCAACGGAACAAGTTTCGAACATGATCAGAAGAGTCACAAACAGACAAAGGGGATTGAAGGAGGACGATGTACTGACGCTCGTCCAGGCCTTCTTGACGTCGCGCATCGTTTACGCGGCGCCGTACCTCAAGTTACTGAAAAAAGACAGGGACCAGTTGAACGTCATTATACGAAAGGCAACCAAGATGGCGCTGGGCATTCCGAAGCATTCTTCGACCGACAAGCTTCTCGGCATGGCCAAGCACAACGTCGTCGAAGAGCTAATAGAAGCTCATCTATCTAATCAAAGAGTTCGGCTCAGTCAGACGTCGGCGGGACGTCGCGTTCTTGCCAAGTTGGGCTGGCAAGAGGCAGAGCGGAAGGAAACGGGGCCGTTACCCAGGTTGTGGGTGCATAAAATCCACAGTAAGCCACTGCCTAGAAACATGAGGTCGGGTCGTAACGACGGCCGCAGAGCAGCTCGTATAGCGGCCTTGACGGAGACTTTGGGTCAAATAGTACAAGAGGAAGAGGGGGTCACTCTCTTCACAGACGCTTCGTTACCCAAGTTTTCATCGAAAGCAACGCTGGCAGTTACGACGCGGGATGTGCTCGTAACCTGCGCCTCCATCAAGACGTCTTTTCCAGAGGTGGCAGAAGAGGCCGCTATAGCGCTAGCACTCACGCAGCCCAAGGTGGGAAGAATTGTCACCGACTCGCAAAAGGCGTATAACAACTACAGGAAGGGGTGGGTGTCTCTTGCGGCACTAGATATTCTCCAAAGTAAACGCGACGTACCTGAAAGGAAAGTTGAGTTTATATGGACACCGGCTCACTCTGGGCTGGAGGGCAACGAACTTGTCCACCAGTTCGCCCGAGAGATGGAACACCGGGTTGAGGAAGATGAGCCACAGTCCATATTTACTTACAGAGACATTACGAACCATTATAAGACGGAGAGGCGCCGTTACCCCGATCCTCACAAATCGCTTAGCAGAGAACAGCAAGCGATCTACAGGCAAATACAGGCAGGATCCTTCCCGCACCCTTACCTTCAAAACAAGAAGTACCCCGAAAGGTACGAGAAGGATTGTACCTTCTGCAAAACTCATTTAGGCACGCTCCAACACGTCATTGGAGTATGCAATTTCATCAAGGCGATCCCCCCACCTCTTAACTGCCCCACTACCCTACCCCATGCCTCATCCACCCTTACCGAGCGATGGGAGACCTTGCTAACCAGCACCGCCCTGGAAGACCAGCTCGTCCTGATCTCCAGGGGCCAGGCGGCTAGGGAAGCATATGGGTCCCGTGAAGAGGGAACCACTTCCATCGACGGCGTCTAAGAAGATGTCGAGCTCGGTTAAATAAAGTTGTTTCTCTCTCTCTCTCTCTCTCTCTGCAGGTAGTTCACAAAACGCTCAGGATATAAACCTACAGGTAGCCTACGCACGCTCTACAGTATTCGTAACAAAGTATCTACGGACTTTATGTAGAGACTAATAAAATCATCGTTTTGTCACGTAAAACCTCAGATTTTAATTTTAATTTAATTCTAACGTATCTTTGCGATAAGAAGCCTTAATCCTAAAGGTGCTTGCTTAATAAAACTCAGCCGAGAAGACAAAGGATTGCATGAAGTGCCGATGTCGATATTAGTAAACTTTCAAGCACATCACTGGCGCTGCTGACGCAATGCACGCACCGTCTGATATTTCTGGGTGAGGGTGAGGCCTCTGGGATGCAGTAGGGGCGTGAGTCAGCTGACAGTGACAACACTAAACTTCCTTCTCTCGCGTTGTTTCTCACTCCGCCGTTATGCTACGCACAAGCAGGCCAGAAACAAGCATTGCGTGTTTGCAGAGCGCGAATCAGAAAGTCTTTGCTCCTACTTTTATTTAGCCAAATTACGGCTGTAAATGCGAAATCAACATATCCATTCCCAGCGGGGGACCTTTCTTTGACCGGCTCGGCCTCGTCTGCCTGTAGCTCCTTGGCACTGCGCTGCTGTCAGTTGAAGATGGCGGTTGTGCTTCACACGTCGAAGGCGTACGAGTAACGGAGTGTGGCAGTCAGAATCGCCAACAAGCTCCGGTCATTTCACTGGGAGAGTCTGGACCACCTAACGTGTAATTCGGACCTCGCGCAGTGATTTCCACGCTTTCGGTATGTTTAAGAACTTCCCGGCAGGACAGCGATTCGTGTACAACGATGAAGCCAAGACAGCAGTCCGACGGTGGTTCCACAGTGAACCCGACGAATTCTACCACAGGGGCATCACAAATTTAGTGCTGCGATGGGACAAATGGTCTGAACAAGTGTGGGGACTATGTGTAAAAATAGTCTAAGGCGTGTAGAATGGTACGTATATTTGTAATGACATGTATGTACCTCAAAACTGATTAACAAGGCGAAAGCAAGAGATATTCGAAATTATAATGTGAGGAAGACTGAGGAAGCCGTAAAAAATGGACGCTGCATGAAATAAGTGAGAAGAAAACTTGGCATATGACAAACCAAGGTGTATGCCTTAAAGATGAGCAGGCTAATATGATCAGAAATCTCGAAGGTATAGCAAAAGCAGCGGAAGAATTCTACACTGACCTGTATAGTACCAAGAGGACTCAGGAGTACTCCATTCGAAACAATAATGAACAGGATACGGAAACTCCTCCTGTAATCAAAGATGAGGTCAGAAGGGCATCGCAAGACATGAAACTGGGAAAAGCGGCAGGAGAAGATGGAATAACAGTCGATTTAATCAAAGATGGAGGAGACATAATGCTTGGAAAACTGGCGGCTGTTTATGCGAAGTGTATATTGACTGCAAGGGTCCCAGAAAACTGGACGAATGCAAACATTATACTAATCCACAAAAAAGGCAGACGTTAAAGAACTCAAAAATTATAGAACCATTAGCTTACTCCCAGTATTATATAAAATATTCACAAAGATAATCTCCAATGGAGTAAGGGCAACACTGGATTTTAGACAACCAAGGGAACAGGCTGGCTTCAGGAAGGGAGACTCTACAATGGATCACAGTACAATAAACCTCTCTATATGGTTTTCATAGATTCCAAAAATGCATTTGATTCAGTAGAGATACCAGAAGTCATAGAGGCAATACGTAATCAAGGAGTACAGAACGATTACGTAAATACCGTGAAAAATATCTACAGAGATTCCACAGCCATCTTAATTCTACACAAGAAAAGCAGGAAGACACCTATAAAGAAAGGGGTCAGATGGAAAACACAATATCTACAATGCTATTCACTGCGTGCTGGGAAGAAGTATTCAAGCTATTAAACTGGGAAGGCTTAGGAGTAAGGATCGACGGTGAATATCTCAGCAATCTTCGGTTTGCCGATGACATTGTTCTATTCAGCAATAATGTAGATGAGTTACAACAAATGATTGAGGACCTTAACAGAGACAGTGTAAGAGTGGAGTTGAAGATTAATATGCGGAAAACAAAGATAATTATCAACAGTCTGGCAAGGGAACAAGAGTTCAGAATCGCCAGTCAGCCTCTAGAGTCTGCGAAGGAGTACGTTTACCTAGGTCAATTAATCACAGCGACCCTCCTGATCATGAGAAGGAAATTCACAGAAGAATAAAAATGGGTTGTAGTGCATACGGCAGACATTGTCAGATCCTGCCTGGAAGCTTACCGCCATCATTGGAAAGAAAGGTGTACAATCAGTTAATTTTACCGGTGCTGACATGTGGCGAAGTTCTTTGGAGATTGACAAAGAAACTCTAGAACAACTTAAGGACCGCGCAAGGAGCGATGGCACAAAGAATGCTAGGCATCACGTTCAAATTTTTTCAGGTTTATTTACCAGACAATACGCTTGAAGGTCCGCTGGGATAAAAGCCGTGAAAATAGCTTGACGGGGCCCAGGTGACCGTTACATGGCAGCAGATATACAAGGTGCACAGGTAGAGACTAAAATACCCCGTGGCAAAGGCAAAAATGAAAAACATGCAGATTACAATGCACAATATAATATGTTCATAAATCACACAAATACAGTTAAAATACGGTGCACATGGGAATGCATATGCAATTTACAACACGTGGTACAACATATTTGTCACACGCAAATACACTAAGAGACAGAAAGAGAGTGGTTTGGATCAGAAAGCAAATAGGTATAGCCGATATTCAAATTGACATTAGGAGATAAAAATGGAGCTGGACAGTTCATGTAATGCGTAGGTTAGATAAGTGGTGGACCATTAGGGTTAGAGAATGGGTGCCAAGAGAAGGGAAGCGCAGTCGAGGACGGCAGAAGGCTAGGTGTGGCGATGAAATTAGGAAATTTGCGGGCGGTAGTTGGAATCAGTTGACGCAGGACAGGGGAAATTGGAGATCGCAGAGAGAGGCCTTCGTCCTGCAGTGGACATAAATTAGGCTGATGATGTTGATGATGCTGATGATGTTTGCATGTATGTATGTACCTTATTTTTATTAATAAAAAATAAGGGCAAATGCTTTCTCATTAGCCGTACTACCATCCCGGATGATGCGTCACGTGAAAATGTAACATGTTTCTTTCCAAGTTATAACTATATTTCTTTGTCGGTCTGTTCATTGTTGTGTGCTCTTTCGTACCTCGATGACGCAGGCGTTAAGGAATCGCCCTTCAGTATGATAATGAGCACGTGCATTTCTGCATAAGAAAGTCTCGTAGCATGAGGCTTTCTGTACAGCTTGAAACAAGTCCCGAAGGGCTCGTTTGGGAACGGCAGGCGAATTCCGGGTGTAATAACTATTCGAATTCGCTCTTGTGGAGCATTATAAGGGACGTAACAGCGACGCTCCTTCGTTTACAATGCCGCCGGCAATAGCTAACGAGAGCGTGGCATCCCTTCGCAACGCAATTGAAAGGCTTGCACCTGAATGTGAAGGCCAACTTTCAAAAGCGTCCGGTATTGCCGGCCACTGCTATACTGCCCGCTTTATTGCGTCAGACTCTTGTATGGTGCAGCCCCCACTCCGAATTGGTGCCATTTGGAGCTGGTGGCGGTGCTAACATTCAGGAGCCACCACAGTATAGTTGAGTCACTGTGGCGTTGTGCTGCCGATCTTGAGGTCGCGGGATCGAATCCCGGCCACGGCGGCCGCATTTCGATGGGGACAAAATTTAAAAACACTCGTCTATTTAGATATAAGTGCACGTCAAAGAAACCAAGACGGTCAAAATTAATCCGAAGTCTCCCACTACGGCATGACTCATAATCAGATCGCGGTGTGAGAATAGAATACTAGTTTGTTCCGACACTAAAAAAATGTCCAGGGGCAGGAACTCAAGGCATACAGCTTAGCCTTGACGAGGCAACGGGCCCCTGATTTGCATTCGTACTGTCGGAATGAAACCATACTAATTTAACACACGCTAATACGAGGCAGCAACCTCAAAGTTCCAACTTATAGTGCCAAATAAGCGTACAAATTGTAAATCATTACAATAGTGTGAGAAGAATGAATATTATTACAAGGAAGAAAGAATATTATTACAACTCTGATTTACTAAGAGGTTTAAATATATTGGTGAATGTCATATTGTTAGACACAACATATACAAAGAGAAAACGATTAGGAAATGTTGATCTGGCACATAAAAGCCCATGATATATATATATATATATATATATATATATATATATATATATATATATATATATATATATATATATATATATATATATATATATATATATATATATATATATGTTCATGTTCAGGTGATTCAGAGTTATCAGAGCTACTGTTCGCATTTCCTACAACCTATAGTTGCTCAGAAAAACCCAGCACTTTTTCGACCGCGATACCAGGCATCTTCTTAGCGGAAGAAGTAGACGTTCAACTTTCGAAGCTTCGTGGCTGCACCGTGACGTTCCACGTCTACCTTCGGACGTCCCTGGTTGTCCCTGGTTCCTGCTTGCCTCGACAGAGCGACCGTTTCGTTGACCTGCAGTGGTGTTTTGGCTGAGTATCGGGTGGTTTAAGGTGTCTCAATAAGCGTATTTTAGTTCCTGGTTGATTGGCATTCCTTGCGTCAGCCGTCTTGAGCTGATGTCGACCAGTTCTCCTGGCCAGGCGCGATCCGCCTGGTCAGCATCCCTGCCACCTAATGAATTGCCCATAGAATTATTTTTTCGCAGCGGCGTCAGCACCATTCCTGTGGGGCTTGTGCCTACCAATGGAGGCTCCATCAGGATCACGAATCCTCAGGCTGTACAGAAGGCACTCAAGGCCACGTCTAACCACTTCCAGACCATCACTGATGTGCGAGCGTTCGGACGGGGAGGTATAGTGTGTCGTTCACCCGACCAGACCTGTGTAGAAGACCTCTTGAAATGCACTTCATTCGCTTCCACCCCGGTGAGTGCTTTTATTCCGCCTCACCTTGCGTGCACCAAGGGTCTTGTACGGGGCGTAGACTCCCGATTAAGTCCTACTGAAACCCTGGACAAGCTATCCGCAGCAGGCGTCATTGCCATCTACCGTTGCAATCGACTGGCCAATAACGAGAGGGTTCCGACAGAATCTGTTATTGCAACGTTTGTGGGCACATCATGTCCATCTGAAATAAAGGTGTGGCCTCTTGTGTTCCGTGTAGAGCCGCTTGCGTCACGTCCAATCCAGTGTAAGAATTGTTGGAGATTCGGGCACAGTGCAGGAGGATGTAAGTCTAGCTTGCGTTGCCGCACCTGTGGGGATGGCCATTCTTCAAGTGAATGCTCTACTCAATCTCAAAAGTGCTGCCTCTGTGGGGGAGAACACCCAGCAGACTATTCGAACTGCTCAGCTCGCGCTCAAGAAATACAAATTCTTGAAATAATCGACCGCCGTCGTTGCTCCCGAAGAGATGCAATTTCAGTTATCAAAGACAGGGCCTTCGGATACTCTGGTGTTACAGCGCGCAACACTCCGAGCATGGATCTTAACCTCTCAGAAGCAATTGACTCTGCTGTGGAAAAAGCAATGGCTAAAGCGATGGATAAATTGATATCCAGTCTCTCTGACTGCTTAGCGCAAATCATTTCCAGTCACATGATGCAAATAATGCAGCCAACTAGGACACCAATGCAGTGCCCAGTATCTAACGCCACACCTCGAACGCCTAGCAACGCGGTAGAGACGCCTTCCACAGTTGAAGAATATTCCACAGACACTACTGCGCTAGTCCAAACACGCGAGGATGAGCCCTCTTATTCAGACACTGTTATTGTCACAGACATGGAACTTGACACTCGAGCTCCCAAACGTATGGGGTCCCCAATTTCAAAAACTATGAAACCAAAATCGAAAAAGAGTCAACCAACTCCTGTGCTTACAGAAAGTATTCTAAAGGCGGCAGTTGCCGCTGCTGTGCGTTCAACACCATTGGACAGTTGAAAGTGCTGCAGTGGAACTGTCGTTCTATATTTTCAGCTTCAACAGATTTATCTTGCCTATCTATTCAATTCAATCCAGATATCTTACTTCTTCAAGAAACGTGGCTTTCACCAGAGAAAAATTTTCATTTAAAAGGTTTTCGGTCCTTCCGATTAGATAGAGACTCGCGAGGTGGAGGATTAATGATACTTGTTTCCAGTAAAATTTGTCACAAGGCAAAAATTTCTTTTCAAATCATGGACTGCGACTGTGAAATTTTGGCCATAGATTTATGTCTCCCAGGATACCATCCATTTTCAATTATAAATGCTTATTTCCCCATCGGTGTGCAATGTACGCGTCAACTTGATAGGGCTGTGGCTGCATGTAGAAAAGAAATTTTGTTTGTAGGGGATTTTAATTCACATCACGTGTCGTGGGGACAAAAAACAGATTTGTGTGGTAAGCGACTTTGGGAGTGGTCTATTGATAGTCACCTTTCATGTCAGAACACAGGACAAGTAACGTTTGTTAGAGGACCCTTCCGTTCAGTGTTAGATTTGACATTTTGTAGCGCTGGCATTAAGGTGTTGTCGTGGGTAGCGGTTGAATCAGCAACCAACAGCGATCATCTTCCTGTGTCATTTGAAATCAATTGTCAAATAACATCTTTAGATTACAAGGCATGCACATTTATGGACCATACGAAATTTAAGACTTTCTTGCGTTCTGCCGTTTCGAAACTTGCCAATGCCAATGATAAGGAAATCGCTTCAACCATTTGCTCAATTCTAGAGGATTCCCGGAAGCAAGCTGAATTTGTCATCCCTTCGGCTCAAGGCACCGCTTGTCGTTGGTGGAATAATGAGTGTACGCGGGACTATAGAAAAAGAAAGGCGGCTTGGAAAACGCTTCTGCATAATCAGTGCCCGACCAATTGGAAAAATTATCAGTTTTATTCTGGTGTATTTAAGCGTACTGTTAATCGAGCCAAAGAGGAATACGATATTAGACATTACGATTATCTATCTAATTCAAAAAATAAGCGTGCTTTATTTTCATTCCTTCGAGCTAGAAAGGTGCTACCAACACCCTTAACATTAGATTCAATTGTTTTGACCCCGCAGGAACTGAGCGCCTCCCTAGAAGGGATTGCCGAAGGCTTAGAAAATCGATTTACGGCCAGGCTTCCGGCTATTCATTCTACATTAGGTCCTTGGGATGACTTTACTCCAATTTCCTTAGCTGAACTAAATGAGACTTCACTATGTTTACCGAATTCAGCCCCTGGCCCTGATGGCGTCACAAATGCAATGTTAAAAATATTGTTACAGGAATCGCCTAGCGTTCTTTTAGACCTGGTGAATTATTCAATTAAATATGCATGGATTCCGTTGCACTGGAAGCTTGCCAAGGTAATATTGATGCTTAAGAAACAAGAAGGAAGGTATGTATTAGAGAACATTAGGCCCATTGCGCTTACATCAAACGTAGTAAAATTCATTGAGAGGCTCCTTCACCGTCGCATCATGAAATTTGTTAATGATAATTCCCTTCTTAGTCCCAGTCAGATTGGTTTCAGGGCCGGCTGCTCCATCTGGCATGCCCACGTCGACTTAGAAAGCCGAATACAACTCGCTCGACGTCATAGGCAATACGCTGCCTTAGTGACGCTCGATATCGCTAAAGCATACGACACTGTGGAGCACACAATATTGATCAATCGGTTAACTTCCTGTGGTGTTCCTGGGTATATAGTAGCGTGGATTCGGTCATTCTTAGGTGAAAGAGAATTCTATTGCTACGCAAGCGGCGTTTCTTCTTCTAGACACAAACAAACGAGAGGCGTACCGCAAGGCTCAGTTCTTTCCCCGGTACTTTTTAATATTCTCATGAGCACATTACCTTGTCATCAAGAAATAACTACTTATGTTTATGCAGACGATATTGCGTTTTTTGCATCTGCAAACGACATCCACACGCTATACCAACGGCTGCAAACTTACCTTTATGATCTGGAGAGGTGGTTAGATACTAGTCACTTCACCCTCAATGCCAGCAAATGTGCTGTTCTCGTATTTCCGATACGTGACATAGTGCACATTTCATTGTCTTACCACCTTCAAGACATACCACAGGTGGAATCTGTTAAATACCTCGGAATTATTTATAATGCCTCTCTCAACTGGCGCTCACACATAGATCATTTGACTGGGAAAGGTACCCGTGCAATTGGCATATTGCGTAGGCTGAGCAGTCGTCGAATAGGATTGAGAAGAGATACACTCCTAATGATATACCGTATGTACGTTCGTCCTGTACTAGAATTTGGTTGCGTGCTCTTCTCTGGAGCTCCAGCCTACATGTCCCGTCCTCTAATCCTCTTAGAAAGAGAAGCATTACGTCTGTGTTTAGGTCTTCCTAAATTTGTTGCAAATTCTATTCTTTATCTAGAATCCCGTGTTCCGCCACTTCCGTGCAGGTTCCGGCTTTTGACGGTGCAGACGTCCTTAAGGATTTACGAATCACCACTGCGTCATCCCCAAATAATCTTTATTTCACAACCTGCTTTGTTTTTCGGTGTCATCTGGCCGCGACTACATAATCCGCAAATTATATTTGTCCAAAAATTACTTGACTCTTTGGGCGTGCGCATATGCGATGTTCTTCCTATTACCGACAGAGCTGTTGCCACGGATATTCAATTTGATGACATCTTTCCTAATAACGCAAAATTACTTCCACACCATATTCTAGACGGTATATTGCAAGATCATCTGAAAAACCTTCAAACAAACGTTGTAATTGCTACAGATGCTTCACAATGTGAAGAAAAGTCAGGTGTAGGAATTTTTTCCCCGATTCTCGATTGGACATTTTCTCTTCGACTGCCAGATTTCATACCGATTTTTTTAGCCGAATTCATGGCCGTGGTGCTGGCATTACGCAAATTAGGACCATCAATTACGTCAGCCGTGATAGTCACTGATTCTTTATCACTGTGCTCATCCCTTACTGCTTCTAGTGATTCTCGCGTGATGAGGACATTTCAATCATTGGTACCTGCTTACTTGAGAAGCGTGCGTTTGATTTGGGTGCCTGGCCATAAAGGACTAATCATTAATGAAATTGCAGACTCTCTAGCCAAGGCATCGATAAGTGGCCCGATTCTTCCTTGCTGCCCTTTGACTGCTTATGTTACTGCAGCTAGATTTCGCAGGAGTATCATTATACAGTCAGTGTCAGGCTCCGCAATTACTAACTCTGCGGATTACGGACATCTCCTGCACCCTTGGAACAGAGATTTTTGCCGAACACGGAAAATTGAAGTGTCTATCACGAAGCTGCGCTGCCGTATACCTGCATTGAACTTCTACCTCCACAGGTCTGGTCTGGTCCCCTCACCATTATGCTCATTCTGTGGCGAAGCGGAGACAATCGACCATTTCTTGTTGTCTTGCAGACGTTTTTCTATTATAAGAAAACGACTGCTTGAAATCCTGCTTCGCTCTATTGGTTTAACTTTATCAGTGCCTGTGATCCTGTCTTTTGGAGCCTCCATTGTTGGGTTCAGCAACAGAAATGTTTGCTTGGCGATCCAAAATTACCTCATTGAAACCAATCGATTTCCATGTTAGATTGATCGTTCTCCCTCCCAACCATAGCTTTTTTTTTTATTTATTTCTTATCTTTTATTGATTATTATTGTTATTATTATTATTATCTTATACCCGGTTTTGATCTGATTATTTCCTTTTTTCTCCAAACACAAAACGTTTACTTTTAAACTCACACGCCCAAATTGTTAACTCCCTTGTTATCATTATTATTTTTAGGCACCTAATTAAACCGCCCGATTCTTGGCCAATCCCCCACTGTGGGTATGTGCCACGGCCACTAAGGACAACAACAACAACAACAACAACATTGCCGAGTGCATGTAGTGGACAAACCCTATGCCACTCATACCGCACAGCGAGAGTACACGCTCGACAGGACAATTCCTTGCGTCAGCGCGTCGCAGGGCCGGCAGGCAGGCGTGGAGTTCTCCTGCGCAGCCAGCCCTGGCCTATGAGCGAAAGTGCACGACGTTCTTCGCTGTATGTATCCGTGCTCACGGGTGGAACTAAAGCAATGAGGATCGGCCTGCAAACACCTGCTTCGCGAAGCTTGCGTCCGTGTGAACTTATATTCAAACTCACCGAGGCAGCGCCGCCTGCACGAAAAGATCTGTCTTTCAGCTACGCTTTCAGTGATTCCTACATGTGTATGAACACATCGGAAGAACAAGGCGAATCCTCGTTGGGGTTGTGCCGTAACCTTCATCATTTTATACTACAGCGGCAGCGTTTTTCTTTCTGCTTTCTGATAATCTGTGGTGCGTTACGTAGCCTATCTATGTCTATTGAATCTCAATTGAATTCTGGGGTTTTACGTGCCAAAATCACGTTTTGATTGTGAGGCACGCCGTAGTGGGGAACTCCGGATTAATTTTGACCATTTGGGGATACGTAACGTGCCCCCAATGCACGTGATATGGGCGTTCTTGCGATATATGTCTACAATGTGTGGCGCGCAGGAGATGAGTTTGCAGATGTATAAGCGCGAAGGAGCGTGAAAATATCGCCATCGTGCTCTCCCGCTCGCTCCACTATCATGATGTTGCTTGTGCGATTACTATAAAAAAAATATCCTAATGGCTAAATCGCTCGAACGCAGTATAACTATAGAAAATACCGCCACAAGGATAGTGTCACGTTGTAGTCACGGTGAACAACCACAGTGGCGCAATGGAAGCCCCGAAACTAACTGTCACAGGGCGAAATTGTGTCCAGGAAAGCAAGTGATGCTAAAGCATAACGAAGGCGGCGAGCACAGTCGTCGATCGTCGAAATCTTGCCTGCGGGTCAAGCGCGCGGGTTACTTAAACACAGCTCGTCGAAATTTTCAGCGTAATCACTGGTGCGCTCGCGTGACTTCCAGAAAGTACAACACTATTCGCATCGCGCATAGAATCAGATTACCCAAGGTTCGACGAGAACATAGACCGCAGATAGAATCAACGATGTCATTCGAGTAAATTCCAAATGATGCAGGCGCGTATAGCGCTGAACGACAGCTTAAAGTTGTTAGCGGGTGAAATGCGGTCCCCGGAAAAAGGATAAACAAGTACACGTGTCAACAGCACATCGTGGCATCGCCTTTCACCTCTTGCTGTGACTCCGTGCTCGCTTTGAGCCCCTGCGTATTTTGTATGCACAGAGGACCTCGTTTACTCTTTCTAGCTGTCGTCGTGCTTGACCATCTGAACTTATTTTGTAACGGTTTTTATCCTGCCTTCTTTGCTTTTTCGTCACTGTTACGGGAAAGTAGCCATCAAACTTGTAAGGTGACCTAACCTCCTTGTTTTACTATATTCTGAATAAAATAATATGACATCGCAATAACCCCGATCTTGCCGACACGGCGACAGGAGCAACAAGCAGGGGTCTACTGGAGGAGGCATTTCGGGACGCTCGACGTGTTGAGACATACGATAAATGAGATTGCTCCCGTAGTCGCACTCCCACCGTTAGTTTTTCGAATTGCGCAGGAACCATGGCTGCCCAAAAAGCAATCGGTACCGATGTCCCATTGTGAAACATCGTCTCCGTCGCTTTAAGCGTGCGCACCCGCAAGGCTAATTCGCCGTGAGGTCATCAAACGCCGACTAGCCTTGTGCGCGAGGCATAAAGCGCGCACCTCGCAACTGCGCGCACGCACCTCGTCCAGGGACTGAGGGAACGCGCTGTCTCCACTGAAGCCAGCCTTGACACGGAAGCGGCACAGCGGCAGGCAGCCAGCTCTCAGAACGTGACCCTCTGCAATGCAGAACGCGCAGCAGCGCAGCGCAACGCGTCCTCTTCGGGCACAGCTCGCCTGTCTGCCGCTGCGGATGACAAAGCTGGCGGTTTACTCAGCCGCGCGATGTGGAAGGCAGCAGTGTCATGGAGGGGAGGCGTTGTTTACCACCCGGCAAGCTCGAGTCGTCTCTCTCTCTCTCTCTTTCTCTCTCTCTCTTCGATGTTTGTAGGAAGGATGTGCGGGCTTTGTTCTTGCATATTTACGTATTTATTTTACCTCTTCCATTTTGGGCGTGTTTTCTTTCCTTCGTCCTTAACGGCTGGAGTAACATGCCAAGCTATAGCCAATCTCTCCTGCGCGTATAACAAATCTGCCTCTCTTTCTCTCCCTCTGGGCTTACTTAGATTCTTCTGGCTGCTTATTTTCCTCGTCCCAAACTGCCCTAAGATGACAAAGAGCTTGAGAATTTGGGACCGAATCGGCTTGGGGACCCAAGATAATTGCTGCCCGCAAGTGCGCACGCACAGAGCCCAAGCAATTCATGGGATCTTTGCATTCGTGTTGACCCGAGACTGAAAAATTGAGAACTAGCGCGGTTCCCCAACCCGTCTTGGGTCTTAAAACAACATATTTAATACGTAGCACCAAGACAGCGATTACGCTGATTACATCTTATTGTTTGTCCTTTTTGATCGAAAATGCGTTTTGTTCGTTTTCACTTGTAAGAAAAACTTCTCTTCTTTTTTGCTTTCAAGCGCCTTTTTTATTTTCCCCACTGCGGCGTCCCGAGCGCTGGACCCAACGCTTTCTGCGTTTGACTCAATGCTTAAAAACTGTTGCTCCTCTAAACCCAGGAGCAGCCTACCCAACGCGGCTTGGGGACCCAGAGTTTTGGGTCCCCGATTCTAAAACTATCTAATCACTGCAACCGTCTTCTCCTTTAACAAAAGAAGAGAGGCTCCTTAAGAAACCCCTACGCCTCGCCCGGGAAATTGCCTTTCGCGTCTCAAATCCCGTACAGTTCCGATACTGATTAGTCCTGAAGCAAGGCGAAGCTGCAACAGCGTACAGCACTACCTATTTGTCCCTGCCCAACAGAGAAATGGAACGCTGTTGTGGCAGTGCTCGCATTGTGAATTCTCGTACCGGCTCACAGCGTCGCTCCCTCGTTCCCTCTGAGAACTGGCCGACGTAGCTCGTCCACACGAGACGAAGATTTCCTGACCACAGACCTGGAACAATACATTCATTTACTGACTTGCAATACCGCGATAAACAATTAAAAAATATATAAAGAAAAACGTTTATCGCGCTATTCTTCGTCAGTCTACAATACCAACTCGCCAAGCATTCAGTACTTTTAGGTCACATTTATTTATTTATTTATTTATTTATTTATTTATTTATTTATTTATTTATTTATTTAATTATTTGAACAACGCGCAGCTCTACAACGTGAAAATAATAGTCAAAGCCTCAAAAAGAACATTTAAAGTAATGCACAAAGCGAGACCTTTACATATTACATACAGAATACATTATACAAACACCAAGTTCGCAGTAATAAAACACGAAAACTTCAAAAACTTACCTCAGCAAGAAAAATATTAAAATGTCCATATTAAAGAGAACAACATGCATTACCAAAACCGTTTTAGTTTTTTCGCACACGTTTCCACATGGTACATTGGAGTGATTAAATAACTGCGCGCTCTGGGGCGTGTACAATGCAGAATTTGGGAGAGTGGCTACAGCTAATGTAAGAAAACAACTAAACAAAAACAAAACATTTGAGACGACACTACTATATTATGGTGGTCTATTTAGCAGCTCGCAGATTGTTCACGGCAAAAAAGGCCAGTTGGTGAAGAAGCGTTTTACACTTTTACAATAATATCCCGAGTTCGCCGGAGTGAGCATATCGGGAGGTATGCGTCAAAATGCGCAATCTCAACGTTTGCATCGTCGGTCGCCCACTGTCGCTCGACTTGGAGAGGATCACCTTTCAGTTTTACGGTTTGACGTCACAAAGTTGCCCTTGGGTTTAGACACCGTAGTGGAGGGCTCTGGTTAAATTTGATTACCTGGTGGTGACTGTCACGCATATGAATACGAGTATAGACAAACGCTTTCTTTTTCTTTCTTTTTCTTTTCGCTTGGGCCTCTTCAAAATGCAGCCGCAGCGAATTGGAAACCATGACCGTCACATGTTTTATTGGCTCCTTTTTCTATGCCCTGCAGTCCCATGGCGCTGTTCAATTCATGAACGCACAACTTGCCCACTTCTCCGTCCTGAGCGCGAATCGAACCTGCGGCCTTGCACTCTTTCGAACGCCTCAGCAACTGAACCGCCAGGCCAACCCCCCCCCCCCCCCCACACACACACACAGATGCATATATATATATATATATATATATATATATATATATATCACCTGCCTCACGATATGTGCGCATCTGTTTTTTTTTTCTTAATTACAGAAGTTGTTCCACGGTGACCTTGTGGAACTCAGCATACATATAGTCCGTATATAGTCCCATTACACTCACTGTCTCCTTACTTACACCTGGGCTACCAAGGTGTGGAGAAACTGTTGTCCCGGCTATGCCTTGGCGTCGCGTTTACCAAGTCATGTTATTTACTTATTCGACTGGCCGACAGCCCTATACCTGTGCCACTTGCGGCTGCGAATAGACAATCTCACATTTCATATGTATCTGTCTACGTTATCGCACGAAGAGGCAGGTGCTGCTTAGCGTACCAGAGGCACCGGACAGCCGCTCACTGTGAGAAAATATTTTAGGGTAGTGGTCATCACGGACGGATGCACTACAGGCATCTAGGGGGTTAGACTATGATACTAGACATATGCCACCTCGGATTTTGTGCGCCGATTTCCGTTTCCTTACAGGCGTTTTTCTTATTTCCTTCTTTAAATTTATTTTCTCCTCCTGTCCAGAGACTTGCTCTACATGCGCTCGCGATTCAGTTTGCAATTCCTGCGGATCGCCCCCTCGCAACGCTTGACTGTCCGCAGCATTCGACTCAGCTCAAGAAGCGCCATTCAGAGTGACCACGCACACCGACGTGAGTTTATTCTTCACGCAAGTACTAATCCTGAAACTTGCAAGGTGACGGCCGTGCCCAGCTAAGCCTACTCGCGATCGCCGAGCCCTGCTGCCTCAGGCTCCGCACCTCGCGCCTCGTGCCTCGAGATCCACGTGCACGCCGGGCCGCCCGACAACGGCTTTTTAAAATTATTTTTCTCTCTTCAAACGCAGCGGCAACCTAGCATTATGGAAGTTGACCGAACGAACTCCATAACAGGAATAACAAATAATGAAGCAGAGATGAACGACACGGAGCCGACGTTCGACAGCAACAGCGGAAAAACAGTACGCCAGACAGGACCGTGGGTGATGCTACTAGCGCGACAACAGAAGAAGAAAGAATCCATCGCAACTTCGAAGACGCAGAAGGAGTTCTCATGCGAACACAGCACGGGACAGAACACGAATGATGGAAAACGGCAAGCCCCTCAAAAGCCATGGGGCCACAACAACGCAAGCAAGCCACGGCCTCGCTTGCCAACGACCCCACCGCTACCAGAAAACCATTACAAGATTGTTTACAGACCTAAAGCCGGTGTGAAAGTGTCAAACTGGAAAGACGGAGTGATAGCAAGAGGATTAGCCCAAGCATGCGGAGTCACACCCCAGGAGCTCTACGCCAAGGTGATCATACAGACACAGTGGCAACAAAACTTAATTCTGGCAAGTACCGAAGAAGAGGATTGCGCACTTAAACTAGCAGAAATAACAAGCATCGAAATAGGACACGCAACATACGAAGTCACACCTTACCTCAAGCCAATTCCGGGCACTGTACGTGGCGTTGTTCACGGAATAGAGGAAGGCACCACCGACGAGCAGCTAGTAGATCTACTAGCAACAACCAACAAGTGCAAAATCCTGTACGCTAGAATGCTGGGAAGATCGACGTCGGCAGTGATCACCTTCGAGGGCCCGCACGTTCCGTTCTACGTTAAAGTTGGATGTACGCTTACCCGCTGCAGACCCTACCGAAAGTCAGTGCAGTACTGCAGATCTTGCGGGGAGATAGGACACAGACAAGACGTCTGCCCTAATCCAAACGATGAACTATGTGACAACTGCGGAGAAAACAACGCTGCTCCAAATAACCACCAATGCGAACCGAAATGTAAGCTCTGCGGAATGCCCCATGAAACGGCGGGTAGAGATTGTCGAAGGAAGCTGAAACCGGCCCCGCCACCTTTGAGAGTCAGGGAGCGGTCAAGATCGAGACAGAGACGCTTCTGGTACCAGGCCAGCGTTGTATCTAACAACGACAACGAGCACACGATGTCCATGTCACCATCGCCACAGTCACCGACTGAGGCCGAGCAGACAAAAAGATCCAGATCCAAGTCGGGATCGCGATCAAGGGAAAGACAACAGAGCGTCCCCCGGACAACGGCAACGGGCGTGGAACACGACAACACCCAGCGCAAGGTAAGCTGGGCCAACGTCGTCAGAGGGCACATTCATACGTCGAAAGAAAATAATGGCGTTCAAACCACAAGACACTCGAGGTACGAAGACACGATAATGATTCTCCGAAGACAGAACGATGAATTGAAGCGAGAGCTAGAACAGCAAAAGAAGAATACACAAGAGAAGGAAGCCAGCACAGAAAAACAGCTCGAATACCTGATGCGAGAAATAGAACAACTACGGAGAGAACAGACCCAGCAATCGCAAACACCCCTACCGCGGCCTTCATCCCCACCCCCACCACCATCACCAACAGAGTCATCAACAACAAGTCAACAAGTCAACAGACCAGAGCCATCAACACTGTCGAACCAAGCAGTGATAACCCAGAACGACCTCAAGACACTTGAAGACCGCATCAACGCCAACGTGACCATCATGATGGAAACCACACTGTCCACAGTAACGCAGGTTATGCAAAACACGGTAACACAGATGATACAGACTGGCTTCCAATCTCTCAAGAACGAAATAGAGAACCAGATTCAGGCTCTACAGACCAAAATGACAGAATCCGGAGAAAGTTTCAGTCAACGCATTCACATGCTAGAAGAAAGAGATAATGCTCGCAAGAAACCTAAGTACCCTGCGCGAGAAGCCAAGATAATGCAGACCCTAAGCGAACAAGATGGCGAGGCAATCTAAAGAGGAAGATGACTACAAGCAACACCCACGGCTCAAAATTTGGCAATGGAACTGTCATTCTATTCGAAGTAAGAGGAGCAACCTTGTACAATTCTGCCGGCAGTTTGACCCAGACATTATAGCCTTACAAGAAACCGAAGCAGAAGACTTCAAGGTCAGTGGTTACCTCACCCACGTCACTGACGGTCAAACGAGGACAGCAATCCTGACCAAGAAAGCCATCAACGCTCAACGACACGACATCCAACACCGCATCGAACACACCCTCGTCGAAATCGTACCCGAGAAAAAACAGCAGCAAAGCCTCTTTGTGTTAAACGCGTACAGCCCACCAAAGGACCACCTAAAGGATCTAGACAAGCTTATGAGAGAGGTGAAGAAGCTGAGCAAGGGTAACGGGCTGATAGTCGTTGGAGATTTTAATGCTCCCCATGTGGCCTGGGGTTATGCGGCCTCAAAGAAAAAAGGAGAAGACGTGCACAACGTAGCCGAACAACACCTCCTCACGCTACTCAACGACCCGCAGACACCCACGCGCATCGGCAACAGTGTATCTAGAAACAACAGCCCCGACCTCACATTCGTACACGGTCTCGAACAGTATGAGTGGAGCTGCATGGACGAGAATCTTGGTAGCGATCATTTTATAGTGCAAACGATCATTCCGCACCACAATTAAGCAACGATGAAGATAGGAAAAGCCAAGATCACGGACTGGCAGGCCTTTCGCAAAGATGAGAGTGCCATTAATACGACGATAGACGACATAACAATATGGATCAGAGGAGTCGTGGAAAGAGCCGAGAAGCATACGAGGACAATCCAGCTGTCGCAAATCACCCCCGTGGTCGACCCGCACTTACTCCACCTGTGGGAGGCGCGGAGGAGTCTCGCCAAACGCTGGCAGCGTAACAAGTGCAACCGGAAACTCAAAATTCGAATCTCTAAGCTGATCAAGGAAACGCAAGAGTACTCTGAACAACTTGAAAGAAAGAACTGGCGCGAAACATGCAACAAGCTTCAAGGTACCTTAAGCAGCAAGCGCACTTGGGCGGTGCTCAAGACTCTCCTATCAAAGAAGGAGAGCAAGAACGCCGCAAAACAGAAAATGCAGCGACTCATACACAACCACCCGGGGAAAGAGGAAGACATTATCAGAGAAGTGAAGGAGAAGTTCCTCGGTACTGAGCGAAACATAACTGTAGATTCGCACTTCGACGAGTATCGAGGCAACCCAAATATAGAACTGGATCGGCCCTTCACAGAAGCAGAAATCGAGAGGGCCTTGTGCAAGCTCACCCGCAACACGGCGCCGGGGTACGACAGAATAAACAACAAGACACTCCGGAACCTTGATGGACCCTCTGTAGACGCGCTCTTAAAATACATCAACGAGTGCTGGCAACAAGGTAAAGTACCACCGGAATGGAAACATGCCGAGGTAACCATGATACCTAAACCCAACAAGCCCATCAGCGTGCAGAACCTTCGACCTATATCCCTAACCTCGTGTGCTGGAAAACTCTACGAGCACATGGTGCACAACCGCATGATCGACTATCTCGAAGACAACGAACACGTCCCAAGCACTATGTTCGGATTTCGAGCTCACCTGTCCGCGCAAGACGTGTTGCTGCAAATCAAGGAAAAAGTCATCGACAAGCTAGACACGCACAGCAAAAGAGCCATCCTCGCACTTGACGTGAAAGGGGCTTTCGACAACGTGTCACACGAAGCCATACTGCAGCACCTCAACGTATATAACTGCGGTGAAAAAGTATATAATTACATCAACGATTTTCTGAAAGAACGTACAGCCACAGTGGGGATAGGCAACTTACGCTCTGAGAAATTCGACATACCGCGAAAGGGAACGCCACAAGGCTCCGTCATTTCGCCGATGCTATTCAATCTGGCGATGAGCTCACTACCCAATCAACTGAAGCAAATAGAAGGGATTGGTCACGCAATATATGCTGACGACCTCACCATCTGGACTACGGGAGGGTCGACAGGTCAACAGCAAGACGCTCTGCAAGAAGCGGTTGACACTACGGAAAAGTACCTGGAAGCATGTGGACTGACGTGCGCACCTGAAAAATCGGAGCTCTTGGTGCTAAGAAAGCGCACAAGAGGCCGACAACCGCAGCAGATACCAGACCCGGTAGTAAAGGTGGGAGGCATCATGATTCCGCAGGTTACGACGCTCCGCATCCTCGGACTCCTGATTCAAAAGGACGGGGCCGGGGGAGCAGAGTTGGAAAAAATTCAGAGAACAGTGCAACAAATAACCCACCTTATCAAAAGAGTGACGAGCAAAAGCCACGGACTCAAGGAAGAAGACTGCACGAAAATGATACAAGCGCTGCTCACGAGCATCGTCACGTACGGGACCCCATACGTTGACATGAAGAACAGTCAACGAGACAAAGTAAACGCCCTCATCAGAAAATCATACAAAATTGCCTTGGGTCTGTCCCCCTCCACGTCCACAGCGAAATTACTCAAAATGGGAGTCCACAACACGTGGGAAGAGCTCGTGGAGGCGCACAACGTCAACCAACTGGAGAGATTAAAGCTGACAAAGACGGGAAGAACCCTGCTGCAAGATCTGGGCTACCAAGTCGAGGATGAAAGGCACCTACCTCGGCGTATCCCACACGAGATCAGAGACAAGCTACACATACGTACCATTCCCAGAAACATGCATCCCGAGTACGACAAGGAAAGGAGACAGGCGAGAATACAGGCGCTCAAGCGCATACTCGAACGCACCAACAGCAAAGAAGAAAACGTTAGATATACGGATGCAGCTGCGTACAGTACCAACGACCGATTCGCAATCAGCGTGGTCGACGAGAAGGGCGACCAACTTACAGCCACATCCATACGTGCCAAGGACGCGACCACAGCGGAAGAGGTGGGCATAGCCCTGGCCATCGCAACGTGCAAGAAGGCCATGGTTACCGTGGTGACGGACTCGCAAGAAGCATGCCGAAGGTATATGAACGGAAGGATTGGAAAGGCAGCGCTTCAGGTCTTGAACACCACCAAGATAGAAGCAGCACAAGCACAAATCCTCTGGACACCGGGGCACGAGTCTCTCACGGGGAACCAGGCGGCGCACGCCGCAGCTCGAGATCATGCACGCCGAGCCATCTCCGACGCGCAGAGAACGCGTACCAACGACTGTGACGAGGATGAAGAACGCATATCCAAGAAGTACTCGGATATCTTGGCGCACTACAGGAAGCAGAGGCGTCGCTACCCGCCCGCGCATAAGACGATGAGTAGGGACCAAGCGGTAACCTGGAGAAGACTACAGGCTGGAACCTACCCACACGGAACACTGCTGCACGCCATGTACCCGGGCATCTACGGGCGAGACTGCAAGTTCTGCCCGCCGGACACGCCCAACACCTTGCGCCATATGGTGCTGGACTGCCGAAATAACCGCGAAGTACCACCGTCATCATTACCACCAAGCGATAACAACCAGGAAGAAGCGGATATGGAGGAAGAATCGAAAGACCAGCGGGAGGCTCTGCTGGTGACGCAAGACCCTGACAGCCAGCTGCGGTTGGTGAACAGGGCTCGGGCTGCGGCAGCGAGCCATGGCTACCTGGACTGAGGAGGCCACCCACCTTTGGGCTCAAGAAGCCTGGTCTCAAAATAAAGTTTATTTCTCTCTCCCCCCCTCCTGTCCAAGGTAGCAGACCGGAACTTTAAAGTGAAGCTGTCTTAGCATCGCTCCAGCACTTTTGTGTGCATTTTTTCTTCTAACCTCTATCGACTGCAGAGGCGCACAATGACGTCATATAGTCTTGTATCGGCTTTTATGGCGCCCAGTTCAGATCACACAATTCTGCACCCGTTCTGCGCCCTTAATTCTAATGAATATATATAGGCAGCCCCTGTCTATATATACGGTGGCGTTTTACAAAAGGTTGTGCGCTACATAATTACGTTCTTAGTTCACTCACGTGCACATGATGTATAACGAATGCACATAGTAGTAAGCGATTTAAACGCGCGCAAATAGTCATCACGAGGTCTCTCGGCAGTAGCAAGAGCACTTGCGTATCGCAAGTAACTGAAGAAGGCACCCTGAACTACCAACCAATCAGAAAGAGGCAACTGACGTCATCAGACGCGTATCAAAGACATTGCTGAAGACCTTTTCTCGCAGTTGTGAATGGCGTCACCTCGGAAAATACAGACCACAGGAGAAAAGACAACAACCCGGAACCATGGACACGTCGTAAACTGTCAATAAAGAGATATGCGCACTGTAGGTACCATGTGCATAGTTTCAATGCACTGTTCTCCAAACCAAGGAAGCTTCGCTCACGTAAACAGACATCAGGGATGGGTTGTGCCTTATTTCTTATTTTCTGCTTAACCTTCCCGCCTTTTTTATGTTTCTGTCCCTCTCTATTTACTAAGGTGACTGTTTGGGCATGCTGGTAGGACACGAATGCAGCTTTTTCGCGCACAAGACGAGGACGAAGAATAGGCTGAGACACACGCGCGGACTTACAGCATTGTTTTATTTGGAAGCAAGTGACCACACATATAGTAGAATCTGTGAGCTGAGTAGTGGCCTCAGTAAACAAAGCAAAAGAGGCCTCAGTAGCCACTTTCATGAATTTAGCATGGTAAAGACCTTTAGCTACGTAGATGATTTTTTTTTCTTGACTGCAGGTCCAGCCGTTTCAATACGTTAGCTACAAGAGCACTATCCTTTATCCGTCGGGGCTTGTCACCTTTAGTTTCAACTCATGAGTTCCCGTCTAACGAAAGCCTACGCTTTCTCGATATCAGGTTTTTATTACGAAACAAACGTATATACTGGTAATACGAGCGTCGTGCCAACAAGGCAGTGCTCCCGTATGCGTCAGCGCACTCAAAGCTGGTTAAAAGGGGCATCGCGAAGTTATGCCTGTCCAATTCTTTAAGGAAGTCTTGCCCGGAGCTTATGGTCGACAGCTTCTCTGAACAGGCACTTCACCTCAGGAACGCGGGGTGCCCCGCACATGTCCTCGTTAGCGTTGCTGAAGCCCTGTTAATGCTTATGTCACCACAAATAACTAATGCCTCTGAGTATTCCACGCTTTACTAAAAAGCCGCAGTTATTCCGTATACCCACGGCATATTGCATCGACTGAAAAAGGTTGGCCAGTGAGCCAATGTAGAAGTGTTTTTTTTTTTCCGCTCCCGATAAACTGCAATATTTGTGCAGACTGACCAGTGTGTGCGCCCCCAAAGAGCCTGCTTGCAAAAATAGTCATCAGTAAAAGTTCGTTGACTGTGCAGAAGGAATAGTTTATAATCTGCCTTTGAACTGTGGGTGTAACTGTGTTGGTCAGAACGGACGATGTCTTAATGACAGGCTACGGGAGCATCGCTACAATGTGACAGTAATGAGAGAGGGGTTTTCGGATGCCCACTGTAGAAATTGTACGCGTAATCAGGCAGACGCCACAAATAGTGTCACGCGCAAACCGGTATACAGTGCATGCTCAATTGTCCGCAGAAATCTTGATCAGTTAACCCGGGAAATCATCGAAGCAGAATTGATTGACAGGCGTGGTGACACCTGTGTGTCAAGGTCGTCCATCGCCCTTTCCAGCAAGGAGCTGGCCGTCTTGCGCAAAGATAGGCATCTTCTGCGGGCGGCGCACACGTGATGTGTCCCAGATTTTGCTATATATGTTGTCACTGCTTCAAAATAAAACAATGTTGTAGGTCTGCCCTCGTGTGTCTCAGCCTCTTCTTCATCCTCGCGCCAAAAAGCTGCATTCACGTCCTGTCTTGTTAATTTCTAAGATTTGGACCCTGATGTGGTGGCTTTTGCGGCAGAAACGGGTTAAAATAAATCCCCTTGACGTCGCGGGCACACAAATGTCAAACGGTCTTTTTCGTGTTCGGTTGCTGGTTGCACCCTGCATGCCCCAACTTATTACCGCTTAGCCATCAAGCTATACTTCTCATTCCACTTCCTACCAGCAGTGGAAGGGCTATAGATATAGTTGGGAGGCGATTAAGCCTCCAGTTGAAGTCGATAAAGGACAAACAATTTCCTGGGCGAGTTGGGGGAGAGATAGGGGCGTAGTCACTGCGCACGGGACTCTATCGCGTCACCTCTCGCGCGAGGGGAATAGGAGGCTCGTCGAACTCTTACATATTTTGACTGCACTATGTTCGGGATGGGCCAACATATTGACGTATGATCAAGCATTAATTATATTAAAGTAATGTCCGGGGCTGGACGTACCAGAACACCGGTATATATATATATATACGCCGGACGGCCACGATTTGCTTTTCTAGAGTGGGGCTACGCAGGAGCGAGTCCCACTACTCCTTGATGAACTTGGGGCATGTCGACCCGCACTCCCAGAACATGCAGGCAGCATGTCTCAACCAGAGCAGCTCAGGCAATCTCGAGCTCGCGCCTCCCAGGCGACTGGCGATGTGTCTGCGGCGCCGGGCATTCCTCTTCACTACAATCGCCCCCCACAGGAAAAGGAGCCATCCTGGCGACTCATGGTGAACATAGAATCATGGGGTCGTAATACGGCTTCAGGCGTTGTACGTGGACGGTTTCACGACCACGACAGCTTTGGTCTGCAGGTGGCGTGACAGGCTCGACAATATAGTTCACAGGCGACGTCTGCGCTACAACACGGTAGGGTCCTTGATATTTGGAGACAAGCTTGGATGAGAGTCCAGCAGGAACGGCGGGAACCCAAAGCCACACAAGGGAGTCCGGAAGAAAGTGACAATGCGGGTGATCATCGTCAAGTCTAGATTTTTTGTTTCCTTTGGTCGACGGCTCAATCTGGCGCGCGTGATGGAGAAAGCGGAGAGCAAACGCGCTTTCTTCCGTCGCGCAAAAGGCCCTGGGGGGATAGGAGGGAGGGAAGGGGCGCGGCTTTTTGCTCCGGCAGCAACTGCGCATTTCACGAACGGGCGCCAAGGGGAATTGACGATCATTTCATGCACCATATATGGATGAAAGCGGGGGGGGGGGGGGCAGTGCGGAAGGGAGGGGGGACGGCTTCGACTCCGACAAGAAGTGCGTACTTTGCACGGCCGCGCACGGTTGCCGTATCGTGAAAGGGATCTGCAAACGGCTCACACCTTTGTGCACGCTGTGTTCTCGCCGCTCTTGTGTTGAAGCAATAGACCGCACGAAGGTCCCTTCGCTCGCTGCTGCTGCCGCACTTGCACACGCCAGCGCTTTCACAGCGAGTGTCCGCTCTCATCGAGTGCAATGTGTTCACGTTTGCTTGTGCACGCTGACGCCATGCTTGTTAATTCCGATGGTAAGCGAATGTTTCCAAGTTTATACGGCCGATAAAACTGCTATGTTTACTTCCTATATCTGTCCACTAATTTGCTATCGCAATCGATGGATGCTTCGCCTTTCTGCGACTTTTTTTCCACCTGCTCGAACCAGCCTGTGAACCTCAAGCTGACCTTTCTTGCCTTTCTTGTCGACGACAACTCGCCCGTTCACAACCACAAACACATATTTCATGGTCCGATCGCGGTCATTTACTCTTTATTACCTGCATCACGTTCATCAGCTGCATGCCGTAGTCGTTATTGCGCCGACGTTCGTCGTCCCCGACAATACCGGCCGAGAACCGTTGGCTGAAGATCAAAATCATTCGCAATCCGCCGCCTAAGGAGAAAGCGTAATCACCCACTAGGGCCCAGAAGAAGGGCTCCTCTTAGCAAAGAACCATTCGATCACCATCCTTGAAGGGTGGACCCACTCGTGTGAGCCATCAGTACGAAGGAAGCGGGCACTGGACGCAATTTTCCGGTACGCCGTACTATGACTCCTTTATTTCTCTTTCGTATTGCTCAGCCTATGTTTTTGTTTTGTGTTCACCCATTCAAGCTCATAAGGAAGCTATACTAGCAGTTGACGTTTACTCCTGCGCTGACTTCCCTCTGAAGCGTTAAACAACAACCTGTCTGCAGTTCGTTTGGCTGGAAGACGGACGCACCAGCGCGGCAGACAGTGACGTTCTTTTTTTTCCGATCAATTATCCGAAAAATATAGTCTCATTCACATGATCATGGTGCTGACAACCTAAAACTACACAGGTTGAAGACTGACTAGGTTGTCAGCACGATGCTCACGTGGGTCGTGTCGCTAACTTCCCTATTATTTTCGCTATGAGGTACTAAGCGCAAATGCCGAGGCAGTCACTGTGCCAAACGGCGTTCCTATATGTGCCGGTGACGCGCTTTCAGAGCGAGTACGGAGTCAGCAGTGACAGAAGCTAGCCTTTAAAAGCTTCAATATTTCGGTTTTGAGAATGAACGGGATGTAACGGTGATATCCGACGAAAGGTTTCCTCTGATAAATGCGTTTCCACGAGCACTTCACAACGCGTCTATGCCATTTTTAATCTGCTGACGCCATGTTATGGCGTGTAAATATCGCTCATTTATTGACACTTCATTTGAGAAGTGTTTCAAGTTTGTTATTTATCGCAAGAGCAACCTTGCTCCACACACAATGAAGTCTGCCTTTTTATTGTCGCGCTTCGTTACAGTGTTTGTCAACGCCAGACTTTAGACCTCCGCGAAACACGCACAATGTGGCCCATCTAATGGCCTCGCCACCTCGAGTATTAAGCTGCATTAATACGCTCCTACTATTCTTCAATTGCAATAGAACATTGGTTGGAAGACCTGGCTCGGAACCGAAATGCTGCGTATTCGAACTCCGCCCGACGAGAGATTCTTTTTTTTTTTTTGTCAGGGGCATTTTCTGGTCGCACAAACAAACAGACCAAATGGCTAACCGACGAAAGGAAGGCATTACGTGAAGACCCGTTTGTGATATGTATAATGGCTCTCACCATTAAAACTCCATCCATGTGCCAATTTTTCCTTACTCCAACGTCAACTTCTCCACGCCCAGCAGCACACTGAACTAAATAGTCGGCCGGCCTTCGCGTTGGGCAGTACTGCATAATTATCTTGTGTTCCAGTAAATAATAAATACTATTATTATTTATTTTGAAAACATATATACATTTAACAGGAAAGAGAAAGTGAGGACCAGGCTGGCAACTGCCACCGGAAGGAGTACAACGCCTGCCTACTGTTCAGACTGAAAGTGACAGCAACACAGAAATGGCAGATAGGAAGGAAGGGAGGAAAGAAAGAGCAACAGACAAATCTAAAAGAATAAAGTAGAACACACCGTACAGATGAGACACAGTAGGGCCGGTCACTGAAGGTAACGCTACTACAAAATATTGAATAGCAGAAATAGTATCGACGCTACAAACGTGAACTTCAGTTAGTTCATTCTAGAAAAGTAAGTCGAGCGCGATGAGCCTGATCGCGTCGAGACGCACAATCACTGGGGAACGAAAACTGGTCGAGTGTCGTACACCGCAGGCCAAGGAAATGGTAGTGCCTCACTAACGACATGCCCTGCGCACTAAAAGCGGGACACTCCAATATCAGGCGCTGAAGTGTCTCGCAGCAGCCGCAAGACGTACACGATGAACTGGCCACACGTTCTTGTCTGTATAAACTTTCGTGCACGTTCACGCAATAAACCCTCAGCTTGAGTAGTTGCGCTCTGGCGCGACGAGGCAAGCCTCGGCCACGAACACGGGGCGGGAACGTTCCATTTGCGACGCGCTCATCTGGATGCTGCTTGAGTAGGTGGCGACGAATCGGCAGGCGAGCGTCATCAAGCTTGCACAAACTATGAGGGCAAACACAGTTGTTATGAGAGCAAGATGAAGCCAGTCGATTAGCCTCTTCATTGCCGGCGATTCCTACGTGTGAAGGTATCCATTGAGCAACGAGAGATACCCCACGTGATGAAAATTTGTTTGCAGAGTCAGTAATGCTACGCACAACTGGGTAATCAATCTGACTGCGTTATAACCTGCTAAGGGCAGTGCGGGAGTCCGTAAAGATCGCAATCTTCGATGTGGTTAACTCCTCTTGCACGTATTTCCGTGCAATATTAATCGCTGCTAGCTCCGCAGTTGTTCATGAAGTTGGATGAGGTATTTGAAAGATACGTCATACTTGAGTCGAAGGGCAGAAAAAAGCTGCAGAGGTGTCTTGACTGTCGCTGTGTACCGATGCATCTGTGTATACTTGAAGATAATCTGGAAATCTTCCGCACATGTGAGACTGAGGCAATTTGAATATTGCCGAAACAGGCACATCAGACTCTTTGTGCGTGTCAGGGATTGTGAGGTGAATGGGGAATATCTGTTTCGGTATATCTTTTGTAGGAGGAGGCGTAACTGAAGCAGCATTTTCAGAAATGTCAGTGACATTCTTAAATAATGCCGCCATTTTTCCTATGCGAGATAACGGGCGGTGAATGAGACGATCAAGGAGCGATTGACCATTCGATGTGCAGTGCAGACGCTCAATATGATATACAACTCTCTGGACTGTTTGCAGGTTCAGGGGTAACTGGTGCGCTTCCGGGAGTAATGCAACAGATTGAGCCTTACGAGGTAATCCAAGCATTAGCCGAAGAGCAACGCGATGATCTCGTTCCAGTTAGGCCATCAAACTAGGTGGTACGTTCAGGACTCGTAACGCATACATCATGCCTGAGAGTACACATGACTGGTACACCTGGAGAGCTGTTGTTTGGTCGCAGCCAGCACCTCTAGCAGTCAAGGTGGCCACATAATTAAGAAGGGAGTGCGATTTGCGTCGTACAGATTTAACGGCAGGACGCCAAGAGATGCGATCATCCACAATTAACCCCAAATAACGGTGTTGTCGCACCCAGTTTATAGGCGTTTCGTCAAGGTACAGTCGGCTCATTGTTCGACGAGTACGTTGTTTAGGATGATATGCTATTGCAGCCCACTTAACAGATGATATTGGCAGGCGAACTTCAGTCAAGTGCTCTGAAGTCGCGGTCAGAGCTCTTTGCAAACTTGCACGAAGCCACGGACGAAGGTGCGAAGGGTCGCGTATCCACAGAGCAATATGTCATCTGCGTGAACAGCTATGCCCACAGGGAAGTCACTGTCCCGAGGCAAACGACTTGGATTCGTGGCGAGTACGGTGTTAAACAAAAGCGGCGATAATACGCTGCCCTGTGGAACACCACACTTTACATTTCGGTATTCACTAGTTACTCCTCCGACACGCACTTTCATCCGGCGCTCCGATGGGAAATTGTGCACAAAGCGGAGCAGACAACCCGAAATTCCCGCGGTTGCAAGAGCGAAAATAATCGCCTTATGCGGAACTGAATCGAAAGCTTGCTGTATGTCTAGGAAGAGCATGTAGGCGGAATGCTTGTTTCCTCTAGCAAATTCGAGCGCTCAGACAAAGTCTGAGGTGACGTCCAGAGCTGAACGACGGCGGCGAAAGCCACTCATGACATCAAAGAAAAATTCAGCCTCTCTATCCTGACATTTGAAGTTCTGGATATTGGCCAGTAGGACTTGGTGTCTTGCAGGGCGCCAGGGCTTTAAGATTGGTATCAACACGGACGATTTCCATTCAGCACGGATTACACTGGTTCTCCATAGTTCATTATACTCGTCCGATATACGGTCATGAAAACTTATCAACGTTCCGCAGTGCTTGATACGTCACACAATCTTCACCTGGAGCAGTGCGGCGTTTGGAGAGGCTCAGCGCGTGTCGCAGCTCCTCAAGAGTGAAGTCTGCCTCGTCCATCTGGCATGCGGGATCGTAGGGAGCGGTTATGGTACTGTGACTTGTCAAAGAATGTATGTTGCCATTTGCGGTGTCACTGGATGTAGGAGAGACGGAAAGGTCTGCAAATGCCTCCTCTAGAACTTTTGGTGACTGGCCAGTCGCTATGCACAATGCAGCTGCAGGATTCTTGCAGACTTCGGGAGTGCGACTTTCAGTATGCAGCGAACTACATAAGGCGTCCCAGCTTGCTGTTTTGTATGCCGCCGTATGGCTTGGTGCAGAAATGCGCGGAGCTGCAAAAGCTTTAGATCGGGGTTTGGTTTGCCGATACTCCGTCGTCGTTGTACTGCAGCTTCTCGTAAAACGCCCACTCATCAGTTTGAGCAGGCTGTCTTGAGATGGTGCCTCTGAGATCAGCTGACGGAACTTGTCCCAGTTTGTCACTATATACACGAGTCTGGCGGCCCGCAGTATGTGTTGGTGATAACTAAATGAGTAGGTGATCTGTAACACACGGGTCAGATTGAAATGACCAGGCTAAGCACATATCTCTCGTTGATATCGCAAGGTCTATAGTGGAATGCTCCTCTCCTTTACCTTTAAATGTAGATGAACCCTAATTCAGAATTCGCAGATCATTCTTGATAATGATCTCGTTAATCTCTGCCCACGATTGTCTTGGGGACGGCTACACCATCGCGGATGGTGGGCATTAAAATCTCCGCATAATACAAACGATGCACCACACCGAGACACTAAGCACTCAAGTAGTGAGGTATCTTAAGAACGTGTAGGCCGGTTTTGTATGCTTGCCACCGCCGTAGACACATCCCTGAGGCTCACAGTAGCAGCTGCACACTCAAACTCATCGTCACAGATGCCGTCGGTGTCAAGAATCACGAAATCCAAGTCAGCACGTTCGTACAATGATGCTTTTGAAACATTGTGCGTATGCGCCGCGTCCACACACTGGAAAGAGCCACAAGTTGGTACCGCGCATCCAGTGTTACTGTGGACACTTTCGAAGCCAGGCAGTCGATATTCGTCTTTCCTTGCGTTAGTTTCCTGAAGCGCTATATATAACATCTGGTGGAGTCTTCATAGCGATGAGTCGAAGAACTAGATCAGCGTGCCGCGATCGCATCGACCTGACATTCCATTGCAGCACAAAGGGGCAAGGCTGCTGACAACTGTTAAAATTGTTTCCTGTAAAACGTGTAGTGAAGCCCGTCGAGGACTGCAACGAGAGCCTCCAAAAGTTGCTCTGCTGCTGACGCTGCTGGTGTCTGATGACCGGCAATTAGAGATCTGATGATGTTGACAAGCATCTTCAAAAGATTGTCAACGTCGTATTGTTAACGTCGTCAGTCAACATCATCGTTGGCTGGGACCGGTTTAGGTACTGTGTTTGTAGTGCTTTCCAGCGTGGTCGAAATCTTTGTAGAAACTTGTTCCTACGATTTCGATGGCAGCGCTGGCCACAATGTGTCTCACAGGCAGAAGGTCGGCAACCCTATTTTTAGATGCGCTGTGTCTTTGTCATTCTTTGGACGGGTTGCTTTTCCATTCGCTGGAGCATCACTACGGCGACGGAAGCTTCTGTCTCCTGCTGCCTTCTTTCGGGCTTTTTCTTTTAGTGCCTCTAGTTCATTCTTCAATGAGGAACATCCTTTATCTGTTGCGAAATGTTCACCATTACAGTTATGGCACCGATATGCCTGACTTTCACAAGAATCTACATGGTTATTCCCACCGCATTTGGCACAGACCATATCTGTGATTATGTCTCATACCCACATTGGGAGATTGGCCAAGAATTGCGAGCTGAAACGACTACCTATTCTTTTGAAGTGTTACATATTCGATGAGCGCAAGAAACTTCGTCATCGTCTCAAAGTCATAAGGTGTCACTGTAGATTCTCGCAATTCTAGCACACACACAGAACAGCATATTTTTCTCTAGGTCAAACACAGGCACCGAAAAAATGATCATGCTTATTTTGGTAATCCGAGTTCAACAGCGGTTACGCTGCACTTAAGGTTGATTGCGTCATTTCAATGCGATTGCTAGTTTTTATAACCCCGAATAATGCGACTTCGTCATCTCAGTAGCTGTGCTTTTCGCATATGGTCATATATGAGCGGTCACCTATCGCCTGTCCGAGTGTTATGACTGAAGTCATTAAGAGACTACAAGTGAGTGGGGGAAACATTTGTGATTGAATTTACGTCTATGCAGCACTTCATCACGGGCAGGATTGGTTAGCGACTGACAAAACAGATTACACACCATCGTCAAGTAATGAAGCACTGTCGCGCTGTCAGCGTTGCAAGCCCGTCACTATGCACATGCGAAGTAATCTCTTCCAAGCCGCGGGCTGGACTGTACACTGGACACAGGGCTTTTTTCAAGCTGGTAATTACGTACACCTCGATAATCTCGGTTGTGAGTTTCTGGCCGCATTTCATAAGAACTCCGCATGCCGTCTTCAAACAAAGGCGTGAAACTTCACACGGGCCAGAGCTTCGCATGGTGGCCAATTAGGGCTTCGTTGTTCAGATTAAAATTACTTTCCCCTAGTATACTAATGCCTGCATAGTATACTAGGGGCCTGTCTGTCTGAGCCTTTCCGCATTGTAATCCGTCCTTCACAATGCCATTCATCACGATGTAGCACCAATCAGACCACCACTAGCCTTCTAAGGACGTACCTACACGTCTTCGATGACGTAAATCTATTGCGCAGTTCCGTCACAGCTATACGTTGTATACATGAGTAGTTCAGTGCAGAGGTGAAGAGCGAACTGAACAAATTTGTGCATGTACATGACTGGAACCGAGTGACGGGGCAACTTCGCTGCAGGAATACGAAATTGCTGTCTAATGTGACAAAAGCACCCGTTTATTCCTGAGTAATATACTCTGCGATGCGACTATACGATTTCTAAATTCTTACTACGGTCCATCTTGTATTTTTTCTAGCTATTTACTATTTGCTGTACCATTCGGTTTTCCTTTTCCTTTTTTCTTAGAAGCGCCTCACATTTGTTTAACTATGCCGAACCTGATCGTCCTCTTCATCCCTTTATAGTGAATATAATAATAATATTTGGGGTTTTACGTGCCAAAACCACTTTCTGATTATGAGGCACGCCGTAGTGGAGGACTCCGGAAATTTAGACCACCTGGGGTTCTTTAACGTGCACCTAAATCTAAGCACACGGGTGTTTTCGCATTTCGCCCCCATCGAAATGCGGCCGCCGTGGCCGGGATTCGATCCCGCGACCTAGTGAATATAGGACGAGATTGTGGTCACGTTATGCATATTTCGTATCTAATGCTCGTATTTCTCGCAGTGAACTCGCTGGACAGACTCAGAACCGTGCGTCACCTCCTCATTTTCTCCGCGCTTTTCCAATCATGAGTATACCGTATACCATAGTTTCGTCGACTGACACTTTCCCTCCAATTAGCTTGTTTTTTTTTCTTCATTGTTTTTATTTTTCTTCTTCTCTCGATATAAGCAACAGAGGCAATCTAACCCTCATCATTCATCTGCCAGCTCCCCGCTCCAGCATCAGGTGCACACACTCGGTGACAGGAGCGTGATGGCAGCTCACGCGATTGTGGCGCCCATCGGGGAAGCCTCGATGAGCAACCAAACGCGGCCACGCGCTCGCGTGACGAGAACTAGAAACAAAAGCGTTTATTTCTTTTCCTCGTGGCTTACTCGCGTGCCTGCAGCCAACCTGACCATTCGTTTTCTTTTCCTCCACGAGAACGCTTCGACTTGCGGGTCTTTGCATCACACCCGAATTTCCCCTGCGGCGTCTGACGTCAACCGCCAGCACGCGGGGCCCCGGCCTGCTCACGAACCGAACTAAGGTGGCGGCCTTGTTTACAGAAATTCGGGCGCTTCGCCGCACGCGCTTTTGACAAAGAAGGAAACTCAGTATGCAGCGCCCTTCTCGGGACACTCCCACGCAGAAATGGCGGCGACACGCGCTCGGGGCTCCTTTGGCCGCCACACCAGCGTGGTTATCGTTCTCCTCGCGGCGGCAATGCTCTTCGGATGAGCGGAATGGAAGGAGGCTGGCCTTGAACGCCGCGCAATGCGGGTGCGCGCGTGTAGCGGACGGTGCTCTGACATCGCCTGACGGACGACGGCCGTGTCGCTCCGCGCTGCCTGTCCATTACCTGGATCTCCCGTGCGACGTTGCCAGCGGTGTGCGCTTTACGCAAGCCGTTGGATGGCACTGACGCAGGTGAAAGTACCGAAACGTCATTTACTGTCACAGAAGCGCGTGCGTCAAAGTATGTGTTCAATATACGCTTCGTAAAACAGGACAAGGCTAGAAAGAGAACGCCGATTGTTTCAGCATCACCTGGCAGCAAATTCAATATTTAGAAGTGGCCTCAGCCCGTACGGTCTGGCTGTAATGGCGCAACTGCAGGAAAACCTGAAATACGGCCCACGGTCTGCAGCAGATAAAAGGATTCGAGTTGGTTCCCTATAGCCGCGGCGCTCACAATTCAACCATCGTAATATGCAAAGTAAGGACACACTGCGTATACTCTACTATCATTTGTCATTGCTAACCTGAAAAAAAAATATTGGCGATCATAACTACCTAGCAGCATGTAGCATTTTCCATACAGCTTATCTGTTGGTTTTATTGAGGAGCAAAACGCGATTAATTCGGCAACGTCTTGAGCGTGCGTGTGT